>NW_005187595.1:1029508-1038336 GCF_000239375.1 Pundamilia nyererei
TACTTTTGAGTTAAAATATATATTTATAATTTTAATAAATGACAAATTAAAAAGGCATGAACATTTTTTTGTATCGAAAAAATATTTAACCGTGACACCAAAGTATCGAACCGAACCGTGAATTTTGTGTATCGTTGCACCCCTAGTATTTATGTACCGTAAGTACCACAAACAGTATAGATATCACGTAGGGTTGTCAGATTAGAGTCATTTATTTACAACACTATTTATACCAACAGTGCCATCTTTGCCTCTTCCAAATGACAACTTCACACAGGATTGCTGCAAACTTCAGTGCTGTGCCATTTCACATCATCCCTAATAACACCTAGGAATGCCATATCGTATATTGCTATAGCAATATCATGAATTTATCGTCTCCGTTATGCATAACAACAACACTAGCCCAGGCACGTTTGAGAGCAAGAGCTGCATGTCAATCTCCGATCATAATTCCGTACCTGAAAATTGAGTTTCTTCAACAACCTCCAACAAAGCACAAGTTCGCAAAATATGCAAGAAAACTGTTTCTGTGAAAACAACATATGTATTTTGTAGGGGTGCAACAATACTCTTACTGATATTGAACCATTCGATAAAGTGCTTTGGGTTCTGTACGCATATGTATCAAACAATACAAATTTTTGTTTACTTTATCAACTTTTCTTCTGATGATGCTGTCTGTGTTGAGCGCTCAGTGGATCTGCGTTCGACTACTCCGCCTAGCCTGCACTGTCGAGTGCAGATCCACTGAGCGCAGCGCAAGCTAGCAAGACAGAAGCTAATAGGGCTGGGTATCGTCACTGATTTCTAGAATCAATTTGATCCACGATTCGATTCAATTCGATTTGATTCAATTTCATTCGATTTGAATCTGGGAAATTTTGACAGTCAGAAATATTATAATTCAGATCAATACATTTACATATTTTTGTATCTATAAAAAGGAAGCTGACACACACAAGACTTTATCAAATGTGTAAGCATCATAGCAGATGCCTTTGTGTCAAAGTAGCTGAAGATAAAACAGAAAAACATGAAGGTGATTTTCCTGGCCTGGGATTTTATAAAAATATTCTGCAGTACATCAAAAACGAGAGAAAATCATTAATCAACTTATGAACAACTTATGCAAAACGCTTAGCTTATGGCTAAGCGTTTTGCATAATTTTAAAAAGTTTAAATTTTTTCAGTATTGAACAGCAGAAATTAGGTTTTCTTTTCGGAAGTATGTAAAAGGAAAAAAAACAGTGGCCGACAGCCTGTAAACACCGGTAGACTTGTGCGTAACAAGCAAGTGAATAATGCAGAAAAAAGATTTTAGACGGGAAACTGTTCTTGAAGTACAGAGAGAGAGAAAGCGCTGCATGAAGTGTGATTTTTATTGTGGTGGAAGCAAAACAGTAAAAGTCAGAGTGAATTCATGACGATGTTTATGTGAAGCGTAGTTTGGATCTTCTTTTGCTGCTGGTTCAGTCAATAATGTTTGGAGAGAGATAAAAACTAACAGCTTTAGAATAAGCACAAAAAGGGCGTAAACACAAAGCGCGGACCCGCCGACAGATCAGAATCAGCGACCTGTCGGCTCTTTCAGCCCCGACCGTGTCCGTCCCGTCGGGTGAGAAAGGCGACATCTCACTGATTCTGATCTGCGGTCCACGCTTTGCGTTTACGTCTTTGTGTAGAATCCGTGTTCCTGCTCTCATTCACTGTTTTAGCTGTTTGGTGGTTGTTGACATTTTGTGGGGTTTCACCTGAGGTTCTGGCATTTCGGGCAAAATAAATTCATATTAAAAAAATCGATTCCAGAAGCCAGAATCGATTTTAATCGATAAATCGATTATAAAAACCCACCCCTAGAAGCTAAGCTCGTTGCAACATGGCAACTGCCTCAACGCTACCCGAAATAGAACCTTCCCCACCCTCATTCAGATCTGGCGTTAGGAACTATCTTGGTTTTCATGTGAAGCTTGAAAACCAAGATAAGCCACGTTATGGACAAAAGTAAAACAGCATGTCGGAAGTGCCACGCAATACTCAATTGGTGGGAACTAGAGTGTTAGTACAGTTTGCTCATTAACGTGTTGACGCAGTCCAGCACCACACATGGGGTGATCTGCGGTAACTTGTTAAGAAAGATTTGCGGCGTTATGGTGTTAATGTCATTTTAATGAGGTAAACGCTGACAGCACTAGAGGGAACACAACGAATATGACGGCACATTTACGCCGACATCATCCTAAATGGCCTGTATTTGTATAGCGCTTTACTAGTCCCTAAGGACCCCAAAGCGCTTTACACATCCAGTCATCCACCCATTTACGCACACATTCACACACTGGTGATGGCAAGCTACATTGTAGCCACAGCCACCCTGGGGTGCACTGACAGAGGCGAGGCTGCCGGACACTGGCGCCACCGGGCCCTCTGACCACCACCAGTAGGCAACGGGTGAAGAGTCTTGCCCAAGGACACAACGACCGAGACTGTCCAAGCCGGGGCTCGAACCAGCAACCTTCCGATTACAAGGTAACCTCCCAACTCTTGAGCCACGATCGCCCAAAGACAAGTGGAAGCAGACAAAAACAACAAGCACACATGCTACAAACTTTACCCGAGTCATTTAAACAGCCATTAGGACATGATTCTCCTTATGGGGACCTGATATGTTTAATATGCTGCTGAGAAATATACCCCAGAAGAAGCGTCTAGTATAGCTTTTATTTTGGAAAGAGCCATTTCTCTGTAATAAACTCTCTTTTCCAAAGATGAGTGATTTCTTGATCAGATAGATTTTTTTTTATTATTATTTTGTTGTTTCAGCAACATTAAATTTAAAAACTGTACTGTTGAGTTAAAATATACATTCGTAATTTTAATAAATGACAAATGAAAAAGGCATGAACTTTTTTTGTATCGAAAAAATATCGAACCGTGACACCAAAGTATCAAACCGAACCGTGAATTTTGTGTATCGTTGCACCCCTAGTATTTTGCCACTTGAAGCAAAAATCAATAGACACACTATCGACTACAATCAGACTACAAAGGAGAAGATACTAGCAGAAGGTATGACCCAATGTAAACAGCTGACTCCAGAGCATCACTTGAGCACATGCTAGTTGCACTACATATGACAGGAAGAGCAAACGGAAAATGGAAGTTACTGATGCCGCTACATGGTGGAAAAGCAGGGCTCTAAGCAGCTGAGTGTAAGTGTTAAGGAGTTCTTTTTATGCTTTTACTTAAAAACACTACCCAGGCTACGTTGTAGCTTACATTTGACTTGTGCTACTGAGCTGTAATACTGCTGCTGTCACCAAGTGGCAATAGAGTCACACTTCAAATTAGGCAGTGTGTCAACAATGGCAAGCTCATTGGAAGAGAAGGATGGAAATTGCCCTTCATTTACTTACACTTAAAAATGCCACCGCCTGCAAGCTGAGAGTAGCAATAAAACAATTTTTATATATCAGCTTTTTTTTTTCTATATTTCAAGAAATATAATTATTCTAATAATTTTCTTGAAATACTAGAGCTGTGTGATATGACCAAAACCTCATATCCCGATATAAGACATTTATCCTCCCAACAACGTGGGAGGATAAATGTTTTAACGTTTGAGTCTAAGGTTTATTTTGAGCACCTGACGGCTCTTTTTTTGCTTCTCATCCATAAACTCTCTCCATACCTTTTTACATGATTCTTGCATAGGTGGTAGACGAGGTTTGTCGTGTTTGAGTCTGAGGTGCGGACCGGTTTCCTGCATAATTCGCATAGTACAGTTTTCTGCTCTGTGTCACACTTTTCATAACCAAACCATGTCCATGCTACAGTGGTAGCCCCTCATTTAGAAATAAGGTCTTCGATTTGTTTTGATTGGTCCTTTTGTTTCTCATTATTTCAGTTTATTTTGAAAAATCTCAAAAGGACCTTCAGCTTTATTGTGAAAGGTTTATGTGGAAAATAAACAAGCAGACGGCAGAGCTACACGCTGGCTTTACCGTTGTTGTTGCTAACAACAATGCGTAAAAACAGTAGTTTATCCATCTGTAGTGTGGTTATTTTCAATATAAGAGAAAGAGAGAACTTTAAGAAATTAATAGAGCCACTACAGTGACCATCAAAAAGAGGAAAAAATATTGCCGTAAACAGCAATATTTACGGCACCACGACACCACGAAGCAAACGATAGCGTAATATGAAACAATAGACGTTTTCATATCGTCACTTAATGTATATCATTATATCAAAGTGCCCTATGAAATACCATGATAACATTCGAGGCTCTGTTTCACACCCTTACTAGACAGGCAGGCACACAGCCCCTTCCCTCACTAGCAGCTGAACACTTGGAACAGCAAACTGACACCCTGGTCTTAATAGGAACTTTGTGAGGTCAGTAAGGCTCCTATTTCAACAATACTGAAGTATTAAACAGTTATCCTAAATGTTAATTTGGCCTGTACACACATTAACCTTTGATTTTTAACTATTAGCAATTACCCATATTATTTGTCTGCCAAGCTATCATTAAGGAACTGGCTTATGGCTAATAATAAAACAGTAATATTAATGCTATCAGCACTTCCCATCTTTAACATTAACAGTGGTTGTTTAACGAGATAACAATTATTTATGTCTAAAAATGTTTCTCTTAAACTAGAAACTGAGAAAAGTCTATAGCAGCCAGACAGAAATGGCAGCGGTCCACCATCAATATTTGATCACTAGGAGAATAGGAAATGAGCAGGGCTCCAGCTACATGTGCACAAACCAGTGCTCTTCTAATCATTATTTAAAAACAACTATGCCTCTTAATTTTGTCTCTTTTCCTTCATTTGAAGATGGCACTGAGTTAATTTATAAGCTATTTAAGCAGGAGAAGAAAATACAATCAGAAGGACTGACTACTCCAAAACTAAAAAGAATTAATTAAAAACCCAGAGGAAACAATCAAAAGATGAGGCTAATATTTATTGTGTATTTTAGAGCCATTTCAAACCTTTGAGTATGAAAGGAAGTGATTAGATTATATTTTTAATGACTCATGATCATGTGTGACAATTCGCACTGTGTGAAACACTGCCCACACACAAAGTGAAATTAGTCTGTCAAGTGCAGCAAACACTGCACCAGCAGACCACACGCCTGTGCAAAATGTGGTCACACACTGCTCAGGTCAAGTGCTTATTATGTCAGTTTAAGTCAATACAGCTGAGATCCAATGACAAATTTCTAGATACAAGTCATGCAGAGCTGCAGTAGCACAAGCTGCTGTTAGCTTTCTTACTTTCCATCTTGGTTGTACTGATAAGACCAAAATCACGTCGTTCTTATCCCCATAACAGTGTATATCACAACATAGTGTATTTTCCGTAAATCAAGTCACTGGTTTATTTAATCACCAAACTGAAAGTACTATTTCTTTTTTTTTTTTACATTCAAATTAAATAATCAAAAATGTAATAAATTACAAGGTGCTATCCCTTAGTGACACAAACTAAATGACCCCACGCAGTCACGCAAAAGCCTCCTGAGGCCCCCCGGCTATCATTACTGGTCTTGTATGATCGTCAGGAAACTAGCCTGTCTACGAACATCGACTGAAGAGTGTGCAGTCTTAAATGACGCGCTCCATTAAGCTCATACAAGGATGTGCTGTTCGGTTCATCCACATATCTGTTGGCGCAACGTGGTATGCTACGTTGCAAATTTCCTCCAATACTTTGGTCTGACGCGTAATATAAACGAGGCAACTCTACTTGTGAGCAGTGTTTTCAGCTGGGCGTAGTGTCCCTGGAGTCGAGTACTCTGACCAATGTGTGAAAACATATATTTGGCCGCTAGTATATTTATGAGTCTTTATTATATGGCGTACTGCAGAGAAAAGCCTGTTCTAGAGTTTGCGTATGAGGTTTATTTTGAGCACCTGGCAGATCTTTTTTTTCTTCTCATTTGTAAATTCTCCGTACTCTTTTACATGATTGTTGCATAGGTGGTAGAAGGGGATTGTTTCTGTGGTAGGGACGGGTTTTCTGCTCCGTGTCAGACTTTTCATAACCGCACCATGCCCATGCTACAGAGGCAGCTGTGTCGTTAATAAACAATTCAACTTTGTGTCCAACTATGTGTGTCTGGCTTTGTCTACATTACAAGCAAAACTATCCAGAAAAGAGGGATGTTTGGGAAACAAAGGTGCTGCTTTCCTCTGACTTATATAGTGTAAGTACGAGCTACAACAGCACTTATAAATAATCCAGACTACTTATAAGATAAGAAAACTTCAGCCTGGAAACAACCAAAAATCACAGCAAATTTGTGAGAGGTATTTAGATCAGCAAAGACTGAAAGCAACCTTTTTAGGTAGGACTGGGTACTTACAAAGCCAGGCTACTGAGTGTGCGGAGCACGTGATCACAGTTTGACGTGAAGAAGGATGAGGCTTGCGCAAAATAGCAGAGAGCAATCTCAAGGATCCTGAGCTGAGGCAGGAGCACCTGCCAGCGAGAGGCGTACTCCTCCACCAGCTGCAAAGACAAAAACAACATCTAAACAAAAGTACAATACAAAGTGCAATTGCACAGCATCTCTATGGATATGGCATTTTTAAAGGTTTTGAGTGCAAACGCAAGTACACTGCTGATGCTTCTAATCGCACTCGATTACAAAGATCTGTTTATATCATGTTATACTTTAGATCTGTGTGTTTTGGACAGCTACCTAGATTATTTTTACTTGAACATGTACTACAGGCCCATCACGAAACAATATCTGTTTACAGTTGACCTATGACATCCTAATCCTTATGTTGCCCTCTAATGGTGGAGATCCAGCTCATCTCCAGTGGAACGCAGTGAAGTGTTAACCCTCAGCCAGTGTTTAGTTTGGCCACAGGTGTCAAACTCCAGACCTCGAGGGCCAGTGTCCTGCAGGTTTTAGATGTTTCCTTCATCCAACACAGCTGATATAAATGGCTAAATTGCCTCCTCAATATGTCTTGAAGTTCTCCAGAGGCCTGGTAATGAACTGATCACTTGATTCAGGTGTGTTGACCTAGGGTGATATCTACAACCTGCAGGACACCGGCCCTCGAGGCCTGGAGTTTGACACCCCTGGTTTAGGCCCTCATCCAACTGCAACAATTAGTTCCCTACTAAGCTAAATGTAACCATGTTAGCAAAGCATGACAGCCCGAGTCTGGCACCTTCTTTATGAACAACAAACTCAATACCATGTGTGATATTATTTTAAAATATGTGGTGCAATAATTACTTCTCATTTTGTTATACTCCCAAGCTCTAGCACCCCAACTTCAGCTCCAAAGAAATCAAGTCAAATTACATATGCCTATGCGTCACGCGTTTAATGCTTACTTTTAAAGTTTGGATGGCTTACAGCTGGGATTTGTCAACAGGAAGTAGTACACCTGGCTATTTCTAGTGTCAGTAATTGGGCAAACATGATTTTATCTCTCTGTTGTTAACAGTGCAGGGTTATTAGTTACTGCCATTCCAATGCGCTTTTGCATAAGATGCAACCACTGTGAGACCATTTAGTGATGGCAGGAATTATTTTCCCACTGCTGTGACATATCGAAAGGTGGGCTGTAAAACAAACGCCCGACAGCACAGGATGACAAATATTAACCCAATTTCAGCGTAATCGCTGCCAAAACGTAGTGTAATCGTGCAAAATCCTGACCAGCGGGTAGTTAGTAAACATTCAGCGTACAACCATGCTAACTTGCAAGAAAATTCTGGGCTAGCTGGCTCATACGATTAGCAAAGTCAGCCTGAAATCATGCACTGTCACTAAATCACTGCTTAAGTGGCTCGCATGTTTTGCTAAAATCGTGTGTATGCGGGCTCGGATTACTTGACACGCTGTTTGTCACGCAAATATGCTTGTTTTTAAAGCGACTACTGCTAGTTAGCTAAATGATAACGGGCTTAGCCGCTAATGCTAGCCGTGTGTAACTAGTAGTTCTGGGGGAGGGGAGTCGGCTAACATATATGCTTATCTTTGACAACAAGCACGCCGCTAACTTCAGCTACGGCTCCATACCTTGCAAAAGTCAAAGCAGAACGCTTCGCTGTCGCCTCGGAGTTCATCGCTTGAGTAGCGGCTAAACAAAGTCTGCAATTGTTTTTCTAGACCCTCTAACTCGTACACACTGCTCTCCTCCGCCATACTGCCTGTCTAGCCTCGCTCGTAGCAGCCAGCACACAACACATACATCGCCACAGTCAACGACTTGCATTGACAGCGCTGATTGGATACCGGGAGCGTGAAGTGACGCGCTCATTTACTAGACCAGCACGCGCCGATGGGAGGGCGGGATGCCTATGACAACTTATAGACGCCCAGTTACGCTATCTTCCCGGTAATTACGGTGCTACCAGAACACCATTACATGCGCCACAAACCACATGGCGAACACAAACATGACTTAACATTTGCGTTCACGTCCCATTTATAAGCTTGGAAAAAATTATTGTGCATTTGGACTGGTCTAACTTAAGTTTTGCTCATATACAATTTTTTACACGTCATAAGATAAGATAGCATTTATTAGTCCTATTACTACTATACAACAATAGAAAAAAATGTAAAATATACAAAGTAAAATAATTATAATTTCAATATACAATGATACAATTTGACATTTTTGAAAGATTAGTCAGAGGCGTGTGTAGAAGGGGGGCGTGAGAATCAGAATCAGAATCAGAAAGGGGTTTATTGCCAAATGTTGAGCAGGTTTACAACATTAGGAAATTGCTGCGGTGCTTCAGTGCAAACATAGTGTCATAAATAGCACTTAAATA
>NW_005187595.1:1038427-1039828 GCF_000239375.1 Pundamilia nyererei
ATACATGAGTGCAGGTGGTGATCAGTGCCAAACATGAAATGATGCAGTGACACAGCGTAGGGTCATGTGTTAGTGGTGGGAACAGTCATATGGTTATTGTTCATGTGTCCAACAGCAGAGGGGAAGAAACTGAGGTGGCACAACCCCCCCCCACCCGAAATATGATTATTTCAGTATTTCTACACACTCCAGATTTTTCAGATGCAATTACTGTACTTTAAATTCCATACTATTTATTTTGAAGCTTTGGTTTTGCACATCAATTGCATTATTATCACCCTGCTGAGCATTATGTAAATATTTAAAGTCAACAATGGCTGCAACATTAAATAGATATATACACACGTCAATTAATTAATAATTAGAATCTAGTAATGCAATGCATATGATTGTGAATATTGTCATTGGTTGGTTTTGACAGTGTATGTAAAGACCTCCTAACACTACTGAAAAAAATCACACTTATGGCCACTTCAATAGGTACACTTGTTTAACTGCTTGATAATCCAAATATCTATTCGGCCAATCAAATGGCAGCAACTCAACATGTTTCTGCATGAGTAAAAGTGCCTTGTTGATATCAACAATTATAGGAGAACAGCCAGACAGCTTCCAGCTGATACGAAAGCAACAGTAACTCAAATAACCACTTGTTATATGCAGAAGACCATCTCTGAAGCAGCAGAAGACCACACTGAGGCTACATGTCACACAGGCTCTCTAGATCTGGACAATGGAAGATTGTAAAAACATTGACTTGGCAGTCTCAAATTTGTGAAATTCAGATGAAAGTATCAGAATTTGGTGTAAATAACAAAAACAGATCCATCCTACTTTGTGTGAATGGTTCAACCTGCTGTTAAGTGGTATAATGTCAGGGTGTAATGCTTTTAGTGCACTTTTGGTTCCTTGGTACCAACAGACCACTGTTCAAACATCGTCACAAAGCTGAAGTCATCTAAAACTACTTTCTTGAATATGAAAATGAGTTCATTGTACTCAAACTGCCTCCACAGTGATCCAGATCTCCATCCAATAGAGCAACTTCTTTGTAAGGCCAAGGAGGACGCCTACAGAAGTGGTGACAGGGCCCTGTACAAGCAAGCCAGGAACACACTGACCAAGGAGATCAAAGCAGCTAAAAGCATCTACTCCCAGAAGCTGGAAGAACGGCTCTCAGCCACCGACCCTGCGTCAGTGTGGAGGGGCCTGCAGGAAATCACCAGCTACAGACGCCCCCAACCCCCCCCACCCCACCCACTATTGAAGCAAAAAAAAAACCTGGCCAACGAGTTAAACACTTTCTATTGCAGGTTTGAGACGGACAGACTCCCACGCCCCACCCCAGGGACATTGCTTTAGACATTGACCCCCAACACACCTTCCACCTCTCCCCCCTTC
>NW_005187595.1:1041101-1060940 GCF_000239375.1 Pundamilia nyererei
CCCCTGCCCTCCATCCAGGATCTGTACCTCTCAAGAACCAGGAAACGGGCAGGGAAAATCATCACAGACCCCTCACACCCTGGACACAGACTTTTTGATCTACTGCCCTCTGACAGACGGTACAGAAGCCTGCAGACCAGGACCACCCGGCACGGAACAGTTTCTTTCCCCTCGCCATCTCCCTTCTTAACAGTTGACCTGTCACACTGCTCCCACTGCCAGACTGCAGCTGCACCTTATGTACATTTTGTAGTATTCATTCCACCTCATTCATTTCTGTATTTTATGTGTATAAGTTTAGATTTGTTATTTATAGTTGGTTTACACAGCTTTGTGTATGTATGTGTAATGTGTATATATAGACACGTGTGTGTGTGTGTGATTTACATTGCTTTGCTTGAGAGCCACCATCTACCGGAACCAAATTCCCTGTATGTGTCTGCACATATACTTGGCCAATAAACATGATTCTGATTCTGAACTTTGGGATGTGGTGGAACAAGAGTCCAGTCATGGATGTACAGGCGAAAAATCTGTAGCAACTGTGTGGTGTCATCATGTCAACCTGAACCAAAATCTCTGAGGAAAGTTTCCAACACCTTGCTGAATCTATGCTGTGAAGAATTAAGGCAGTTCTGAAGGCAAAGTAAGTACAACCTACCTAACCTCATTCCTAAGTTTCCCTAAGCATCTTTTTTGTTTCTGAATATTTTTTTCCTCAAATTGTGACAAAGGGAAAAAAGAAGCCACACTGCTACAGAGTGTAATTTTTATTTAGCCTTATACATCCATTAAGGAAAAATGATGCCATAGAAAAATATTTTCTCCTAGACACTGCAAAGATTAAGTAGTCCAGACTACTTTACACTTGAATAACACCATGATTATATTCAGATTTCACATTACCTGACATGGATTATTCTGTGTACACACAATCATGAAATCAGCATACAGCGAGCAATAATGAAAATATAATATGCATATTTTACACATACACACAGCAACTCCCATAATAAATGAATTGAATGTGACTTTTGTATTCCTGTCTGGTATACAAAGCCAAAGTGATGATGTAATCATTTACTTTCCTCGCAGCCTCTCTTCAAGTCCGATACAAAACAATAAAAGTCTACACACTGTAACAAAACTTATAAAAGATTCGAGCACTACAGGCTTGAGCAATAATAACAACCCCCATCATAAGCTGACAGTAGAACAAAGTATTCTGCTTATTACACTTCAAGACTCAAGGTCAAACATACAAAAATGATTCAAAAAGAGAGAAATAAGAGCCAAACTCAAACCAAAACTTCTAAAAAAAACTTTCTGCCATCTTTAAGACACTAAACTAAATGTCAATGTGTTTGTCATTCTAAAGTAAGAAATGTAAAGGCTTGTAGTGTCTTTGCTTTTAATTCAGCTCATCGGTGGATTCTGACATGGAGCGCTCCTGCCTCTTCCGGGCTGTGACGAAGTTGAGCAGGTCGACAGCTGTCACCACCCCGAAAACCATCTGCTTTTTGCTATGAGAGCCATCAGTCAAGTCTGGTGGAGGACAAGGAGTAGAAAAGATAGTATCAGAGAGATTATTAGTCTAAAGGTTTTAACTCAACTATCAAAGTGTTGCAGTGCTTCCACTAAAAACTTAAAAAACAAACAAACAACAACAACAACAACAACAACAACAACAACAACAACAACAATAATAATAATTCCTACAACTAATGTAGGACTCTGGCCACTAGGGGGCAGTGGAACAAGCCAAGTGGGCTCTTTAAACTTTTCAATATTCTGTTGAAGTTGTCTCTTTAGCTGCCAAATGGACAGTCATGTCCCTTAGCCATTTGATGCTGAGGATCCACTATGCAGCGTGGTCACATACTATTGTCAGTATACGAATGTAAATGAGACACATGCAGTATTCTAAATATGCACGTGATATGTCAGTTAGGTTCAACATCAGCAATATTACACTTACACATGTGTATCAGCTGACACGTAACAGTAGCTGCCACCTTTCTGGAGTTTATTTATTGCTGTCAGAGCTCCATTTTACCAGCAACAGGGAGTGCTCATGCCAGAATGTGCAGTATGGGGTGGGGGGTGGGGGGGTGGGGGGGGAAATAAATAAATGTAGCTGATCACACCACATTGTGCGCCTTACTCGCCATCTAAAGCTGATTACGATCAGTGGCAGGTATACTGTATTTTACAGTTCAACCTTTTTAAATTAATGCCTACTTGGTCTGTGTAACCACTCCGACAGCCATATGGGGATGATAAAAGTTGCACAGTGCAAGTTTGATTGATAGGTCTGTTTGTCCATCTTTGATCAATTTAAAGATGCAGAATTGGTTTTATTATGAAGCTGCTGTGCAGGAGGAAAAGAGGAAGACCACAGAAAAGATTGCTTATCCTATTTCACTACACCCTTCAAAGGGTTGGTGTGACAAAGGAGGATGTTAGGTGTAGGGCCACTTTTAATGGGTGCAGCCAAAGGAAAAAGATAAAGATTGAAGATTCCTTCTCAGCCTGCACATTTTGGATTTCAATACTGAAGAAAAAAAAAAAGCCTGCTTAAATGTAACCTTGACAAAGCTTGCTGTTTGCTAAATTGTCTCTACTTGGACGGTCAAGGTCATCTAAAGCCTGCCCCCAGATTCTCACACTGAGCTTGTGCATCTATACTCAAGCAAGGAGCAGCAGGAAGCGGATATACTGAGCTCACAGAGCTGTTAAAGATGTGGTTCTTGCAAATACACAAACTCAATGTTTTTACACATTGAATCACTAACCCCTGGTCATAGTTTAAACGCACAGATGGTCAAGACTTATATCCACAGACAACAGCAGCTCAACCAGCCACAGCACAAACTTCTGGCAGTGTGTGTGCATTGCTGTACTCACATTGGATCTGTTCGTGTACCACCAGTGCGAAGTGGTCAATCTCCAAAATCGAGGACAACTTTCCCAAGTTGTCAGTCAGTGTGATCTGAATTAAAATAAGAGGATGTGCTGAAGATATAAAGATACATAGAAATATATAGATATATACACAGCTGTCACAACATCTGTCACAGTAAAACGTTCTGTATACACAAAGAAATGGAACAGAACAGAACACAAATTTGTCTTTTTAGCACTAAAAACAAGTCTTATTTCAAACCCCAATTTTCTAGTTCAGCAAGTTTACAATCTTTTTTTTTCTCCCTACCTGGAGATCATCCTCAGCCAATCAGAATCAAAAGAGTAGTCTTTAAAATCCATTAAATTTCCAACCAAACTAACCTGTTTGAACTGCTTGTAAAGCACTTTGCTGACAGGATCTGACAAGTTGATCTTCCCTGCAAGGATCGAAGATAGCATGTTGCCTAGAGTCACCATGCCCAGGATCAATCTACACACAAAAACATAAACAAGAAGTGAAGTTAAAGGTTAGTCAAGGATAAGGTTTTCAGGGTCTAAAACACAGCTTCCAGGAATGTGTGAAGATCTAATATTCTGTGCTTTTCTGTTGTAAAGCTAATCTTTCTACCTATAGCACACCCACCCTGTGTCATCGACCACCGGCGCCTGGTCGAAGCCATTATGCTTGAGGATCTGGATGGTCTTTTGGCAGCTAACGGTAGGCAGGACAGTGAGCGGGGCAGACATGTTCAGGCACTGCAGCTTCAAGTTCCACCACCTGTGAGAACACGGCATGTTTAATGAGCGTACATAGAGAGAGACTTAAAAACTGGAGATTTGGTCTTTTTAAATGACACGCACCATGGTTTCTTCACCATGAGGTCCTCCTCCCTCAAAAAGCCCTTCTGGACCATCCACTTATCACTCAGGAACTTTGACCTTGAGGGGGGTAAAGAAGAAAAGATAAAGAAAAGACTGATCTGTGTTTACACAAAGAAAGCAAACAAATTGTCTGCATATATCTGAAGGACCTCTAGCACAAACACATATGGAAACTCACATGTAGTTGCGGATGGAGTCCGGCAGGATCACCACACAGCGCTGGCCCTCTTTCAGCTCCTTGGCGGCATGCACAGCTGCTGCCATGGCCGTCCCCGAGCTGCCTCCTGTTACAGGAAAAAGCAAAATGGTAAATGGCCTGTATTTGTATAGCGCTTTACTAGTCCATAAGGACCCCAAAGCGCTTTACATTGTAGCCACAACCACCCTGGAGTGCACTGACAGAGGCGAGGCTGCTTGTCACTCTGACCACCACCAGCAGGGTCAAGCGTCTTGCCCAAGGACACAACAGCCAAGACTATCCAAGCCGGGGCTCTTACTGGCAACCTTCCTATCACAAGGAGAACTTCCAAGTCTTGAGCCACGATCGCCCGTAGGTTAGTTTGCCTTAAGTGGCACCCAGGTACCCACAACATCTTCCTCATGAAGCTTTTCCCTGGGAGCAAAAGTATTCCTGGAGGCTTTGTGCTTCTTCTGTTGTCTTGTATGCCAGTCAGTAACCATTCACACCCACGTCCCCTCGAATAGGATGAATTCTGCCGTTTGTTTATAAGGAGCACCTTCCTGTGGTGATCTACTGGGCTCTGGAGGAGTTTCAGAGCTTTAGAAACTAACCAGAGTGAAACTATGAAAAACATTTTAGTTCCACCTCCTGCCTGTACTGGTTGAAGCAAAGTCTCTTGTGACCATCAGTGGTAGGATAAATCAAAAAATGAATGAATCGAACCAATCAGCATAAAGCTCCATATTGTTTTTCAAGGCCAATCACAAGTCACTACCTCAGAACAGGCCCTGAAATAAGTGCTGTGTGTTGGCCACTAAAAAAATTAAAAAATAATAAGTCCTGGGGTAGAAGAGCCTACCTAAACCAGGAACCACAAAGACTTACCGCACAGCAGGCCTTCCTCTCTGATCAGCAAACGAGACATGTTGAAGGACTCCTCATCGTTGGACTTGTACCACGTATCGACCACCTGGAAATGTTGACGGGGGAAGAAAAAAAAAAAAAAAGTAATATTAAACATACGACATTACCATGCTCACTTAGGAGCAGTCATGAAAAGGAGATGGGATTATAGACGCCGCTTGAACCAACCGATCTGTCGAGGACGGTGGGGATGAAGTCGTACCCGATGCCCTCCACCTCGTACTGGGTCTTATCGGTCTTGTTAAGCTCCTCTGGCTCAGCCAGGATTGAACCTTCAGGATCAACACCAACAATCTGCACACAAAACACACCATTTATAAGCTACAAGTAGCTCAGCAGATATTTATCTGAAAAAAAGAGGAGAAACATAATCTCAAGAAAGAGCTTACTTTGATATTTGGGCATCTTTCCTTCAGCTTGCGGGCGATGCCTGTGATCGTCCCTCCTGTGCCTGCACCAGCCACCAGCATGTCCACCTTACCTGTCAGCAGAAACACAGAAGAGACAAACAACCTTGTTGACTTGATTTCCAGTGAACTTCTAAAGTGAGTTTTAAGGAAAAAGCAATAATGCCGTTGAAGAAGTTTCTGTAAATTTTACAGCTCAGGATGCTCGTACCTTCACACTGCTCCAGGATCTCCTCGGCTGTGGTGTCGTAGTGAGCCAGGGGATTGCTCGGGTTGCGGTACTGGTCCAGGATGTGCGAGTTGGGGATCTCGTTCTTAAGGCGCCAGGCCACGCCCACGTGAGACTCTGGCGAATCAAAACGGGCGCTGGTGGGCGTACGTACGATCTCTGCTCCGAGTGCTCTCAAGACATCCACCTGTCGAGAACAGCTGACAAATATTAACACTTGTACACGATGGCCTGACTGCAGTGAGAAACACCGACAGGAATTTGTTCTTTAAAACATTCAAGATTCATTAGAATTAATAGATATGCAGCATACTTGAAGAACAGTAGTCTTTTTAAAAGGGTACTAATGTTTTTATTTTAATGTAATTTAATGAAAGCTACTGTGGAAAAACAGCTTGAAAAAAAATGAATAAATTAATAAAATAAATTCATTAAAAAAAGAAATTAAAAGGAATACTGAGCTTGTTGTAATGTTCAAAAAAAGGAACAAAAAAAAGGAACAAATAATCAGAAAATATTATTAAAATCCCTTTAGAAACAAAACATAAGATATATGATTATTTAAAAAAATAAAAAAAAACAAGATAAGATATAATATAGACCTCAAACAAAAACTTTGAACATTTTGTACAAATGTAAACTAGATTTATATTTTTGCACAGCATTTAAAGATTGCATCATATGATGCAACAGCAATGCTAAAGCGTGACCTCTGCCTCTATAACAGGCTGCGATTTGCATACTTAGTCGCAACATTTTCAGGAAAAGCCCCTCTGAACAGAAACCGCACTTTTCTATCAGGAAATCCTACCCTTCAATTTAGCTGTAGCAGTCTAGACATGTTTTACTCTGACAGAAAAAAAAAAAAAACTGCCGTGTTTCTGTGAGTTGTGGTTTCTATATGACAGGAAATTCACCTTCTCCATGCTCATCTTCTCTGGCATGACAATGATGCAACGGTAGCCTTTCACTGCAGCAGCCAGAGCGAGTCCGATACCTTAAGGAACAAAAGAAAGAAGCAGATTTGAGTGGCATTATCAGCACAGGCTTTCGTGTATTTTTTCACACCAGCACAGGCGCATGCAGGGGATTACCAGTGTTTCCAGAGGTGGGCTCTATGATGGTGTCTCCTGGCTTGAGGATCCCGGCTCTCTCAGCGTCCTCCACCATCCGCAGACTGATTCTGTCCTTGACGCTGCCGCCCGCATTGAAGAACTCGCACTTGGCCACTACACCAAAAAAAGTGTCACAATAACATATTAAAAATCACAGGAGCCAAATGAAACAATTAAGATACAATTGTGGTCTGAAGAAACGCTCACACCCCAACCAGCGCTCACAAGTTTGCACAGTAACCAGGCAGACCGTAACCAACTTCTGAATGTGTCTCGGCTTGAATGTGGTGTGACTCACATATTTCACATTTGAGTCCAAAGGCTTTGGGGATGTTGTTGATGCGTACCATTGGAGTGTCACCGATTTTGTTCAGGATGTTGGGGAGAATGGCTGGTGCAACAGTCCTGAGAGGAGAAGGGGAAAAAAAGAAGAAGAAACCTCAGCGAGATGATAAACAGAAGCGCCACGTCTGGCTGTGCAGATAGACTGGATGGTAATCACTTCTTTATCAGGCTCAGACTGTCTTTTATTGCTATCACTAGTGTGAGATAATAGCACCCATTTCCACTCACTTCACTGGTCTGAGAAGTCTAAACAACAACAAAAATACCAGCCTCTTTTTCAGAGCTTTAAACAAATAGTGTAACGCCTTTACGACAGTTTTTTTATTTGTAACAGCAGATCAATACAACAGTGCTGAGATGCAAGAAGCAGTGGATATCTGACTGGCACGCTGACCTTGAAACTTGAGTGTGGGGGGAGTCGGATTTTGAGGCTTCTAGGCTCCACGTGCAGCGGCTGGGAAGGTCGGGCCGGATCCATTTCCTTTCGGGAGAAGAGTTCTTTGTTTTGATCTGAATGTTTCTGGCTGCCTCCTGCGACTCCTCCTCCGTCTTCAGGTTCTCTCCGTTGCTGAAGCCGTGCAGCTTGCCAGCGTGTGGGCACACAGGGCTGTTGACTGTGGTCTCTTTGGATGAGGGAACTGATGGCATTGCTTAACTTAGGGGGAAAAAAAAAAACAACAAAAAAAAAAACAACTGTAAAGTTATCCAATTATGTAACACACTGTTCTTACAGCATGTTCTGATAAGTTTTCCTGCATCATCAGTGACTTGGCTGACAGCCAGGAAATTAAATACTTTCATAATGTTGTTTTTGACTGACACAAGCAGTAGTCTCCTTCTCTGCAACCTGCATCAAAGGCATGATGCATTTCTCTATTATTAACTAAATAGCTCCAGTTTCTACTGCTCATTTGGGCTCAAAATATTCAACCCTGTGAGTATATACCAAGGAGATGGGCTCAATCACTTTCTTTGTGTGACCTCGATTACTTTTTAGAAAAGTTATCACCAATAGTTCCGACAACTGAGGTGTATCTTACAGAAATAACTATTAAAGTGCAGTTTAAACCCTCTGAGCAATAAAATCCAATGTGTCATGTTTGTAAGTGGAACGATTTCCAAATGAAGGAAATCCGACCATCCAAGAACCGCATGAATGCATGGTAATGCTAAAATTTGGATGGGTTTCTTGTTGGATATTTGGACAAGTTTGATGTACAATTTTATGGCAACCCAACTTAAAGTTGAGATACTTCAGTCACAAGTGCTGGACTGATTATCCACAGCTGTGGAACCAGCTTTGGGAAGGACCCTCTCTAATTTTAAATTCTGCCAGAGCTTTCTTCCTGTTAAGGAAGGAGTTTTTCTTCACCACTGTCACAAATTACGTGATCACGGGGTGTGTCTGACTGTTAGGGTTTCTCTCTATTATTGTAGCATCTTTACCGTACAATATAAAAGGGCTATTTTTATTGTAAATAAGATAACCTGAAAAAAATTCCAAGAGATGACAAATGTGAGCTAAAGGACAATCTGTTAAAGCTTACATTCAACTTCACCAATCAGCAAACACAGTGCAAAGCAAACACTGAACCACTCCTTTCTTTTATTAATGCTGAGTGACATCTGCACTGCTAAAACAAATCCACAGCTCATCTCCATCTACCACCGCTTTTCAGTCTAGTCTAGTTTAGCCTAGTCATGACGAGTGGCCAAATTCTGCCCTTATCAAAGCTACGTGAGAAAGCAAAAGTGGGAGTAAGCAAGGGGGGGTGGGGCTGATAAAACTTCAGTTAATATTTCATCATTTCTTCTCCACAGGAAAAAACAAAAGCTTCTTTTTAGGGGGTTGGTAAGCAGTATTGTTTTTATAAATCATAAGACTGATTGCTGTTCCCACATATCAAGATATGAGTCAAGATTTAGACACACAACACCGACAGGCAAGCATCCGTTTTGAGGATCTACAGAAAAGAAAATTACTGCTTTTCTCATTGTTTGTAAATGTAGTTAATCTAAACCATAAAAAGATTTTGTAATCAGTTATAACTGGTTATAAATGCTACTAATGGCTAACCAAATGTTAAGCATTACCTTAAATCTGAGTCGGGTGTTTAAGAGTCTGATGAGATCAAAGGGAAGCTTTAAATCCAGTCTTTGATCATTAATTTGACAAATAAGCTGGGTAATTAAGCACGAGGTGAAATACCTGACATGAACTTCAGCAATAACTTTCCAGGAAGAGAGCTAAACCACTGAGTGGCAGTTTGGCTAAACTGGCAGGAACAAAAGAAAGATTAGCTGGAAAACAAGTTACAATTTTAAAATTTCACTTGTAAATACAAGACAAACCTCAGTCACAGTCACAGCCTCTGCAACATGATAATTTGCCATTTCATGTGACGGTTATATGACTCCAAACACGAGAGCAGTACAACAAGAGCTTCTCAAACTTTCAGTACATTTTAATCTTACTACTTTCTGTCACTGTGATAACTTTTTAAGACTTTAAATCAATCAGTCAATGAGTTAAACAACAAAACTACAGAACAGAATAAAGTAAGATAAGTACCAGTTGCTAAGACTGCCACAGATTTACAAGCCCAACTTTTTCCTCTTACTACATCCTGTTGTTTCCCTCCCATCCCCCAGCTGCAATGGTAGCACATGAGGCTTCACTAACACACAGAGCACACACCGACAGGGCCAGCTGTTACAACGGGGCCCCTGTCTTTGACTGCAGAATGAGTTCAGACAATGTCCACAGGAGTGGACTAAACACATTTTCTTAAGCCTGCAGCTCCCTGCTCTACACGGAGTGGAGCTGGCTTTCACGCGCTTTTGTGGAATGTTGCCGTTACGATGATACATGCATTTGATCTGCTATCAAAATTTAAAAAGAAGCACAAACCAATTACAGGTGTTTACCACCTACCCTACCTTTTCCTTACAACCACTGCTAGGCACACTGCTAATTACAGTAACACTTGCAACATCGATGCTGGCAAATGTGTGTGGTATGTGTCGGCCTTACAGGGTTTAACAGGGAAATATGATCCTCCTGGTGGAGGACACACACACACAAAACAAGTCTGAGCCAGGCTTGCAGGGCAAGAAAGACTTGAAAGAGGATTTGCCCAGCTTAAACTTAAGTTTGGTTTAATACACCATACTTCAGCCAAGAGTCCAATCCCTAATTAAAGCTCCCAGGCTAAAGAAACATAACACAAAAAAATCAGAGTTTGGCAACATCGGTCCACTCTAATGAAAAATCCCTCATCATACGTTTATCTGCTTTAAAAAGGAAAAAAAGAAAAGAAAAAGGAAAGCACCAATGGTATGTTCACCACTCTTGGGAGTCCAGTGGTGACTATGACTTGCAGCATCCCTTTATGGTTTGCAGCATTTAATTGCTCTGGCAGCAACAAACACAACCGAAGTATCTGCTTGTTGGCAATACAACAGCACACTATAGATATCCACTGAGCCATCACAAATGATGTGCCAATGCGAATAGCAGTAATGATGGCCATAGAAAGGCCGTATAAAGGTTCACCCACATGCATAACCTTTAATAGGACAGTGTAGGTCGCAGGAAAATAGTTGTTTTAGCCTCTTTTAATAAAACAATTTAACGATAACACTGAAGGCTATCGAAGTAAAAAAAAAAAAAGAAAAAAAAAGAAAAAAGGTTGTCACAATTTTCTGGGAAAAAAAGATTTAAGACAAAAAAAGGGGAAAAATCTCACTTGGCTGCATTGCTCAAAACGAACCAGAGCACGGAAACAGCATGATAGAAATAAACGCTGCGTCATTTGAAAATAATAGATGATGTGGCGGGATACAAAGGAGACAAACTACAAAAGGTAACCAAAAGGGGGGGAAAGCAAAAAAGCGATTAATTGTAAAAAAAATAAATAAATAAAAACAAACCCCCCCCAGTAATGCTTACATAATTTAATATAATAAATATAGGACACCGCAGTGTGTATGCGAACACCTGAATGATAACACATCGGCTGGAAAAGGTCCAACAAAAGCCTGAACTGCGCAGCTACAATGTTGCATCAGAACTGAGGAGCTGGAGGCAGCTTTCTATCAGCCCATGGGAAAATATAAATTAATTTAATTCGAAAAAAAAGAGTGTTTAAATACGTCGGCTTCTCCTCGTTTCCATTCTCTGTGTCAGGCGGCTTTATTTTCACTCACCTGGAGATTTATCTTGAAATCTGCGAGAAAACTGTACTCCGGTACGACGAGCAGACGACTGCACAGCCTAGGGATCAACTTCCGACAAAGCAAGCCTTTAACGTGCCGACGCACGTGGACTAAACTGTATGGAGCGCAGAATTTTTAGGGAGACGCTCTTATTGGCTGCGGTGGGGGCGTCTGTTTGTGGGCTGTACGGAGATTTCTTTAAAAGGGGTTGAGGGGGAAAAAAACGCTGAGGTAAAGTAGTCCGTGGCACCTGTTTACTTTTTACTGACCAAACACACCCCCGCGCACGTAGACACCGCGTGTAACAACTTGAAAGCTTCTCATGAACGTCTTTTTTTCGCTAACATTTGAATTCAAGTAAGCAAGGGTTTAATAATCTATTTTTTTGACAACGTAACTAGACTTATAAATTCTCTTAAAAAAATACAAATAAAATACTTTTCAACTCCCAAGCAGCATTTAAAAGTACAACACATGTACTGTATTTGCATAGAAGTTTGATGTATTTGTACTTTATTGTAGTATTTGTATCTTTATAACTCCAGACTATGCACATTAAACTTAAACCATCTTAAGTGGATCTTAACCCACCATCTTAATTGCTCAATCAATACTATGACAAAATAAGTTTAGATTTGAGATCTATCTGGAGGTAATTTTTTCTTACTTAATTTAGAGGGTTTTTTTCCCCCTTCTTAAACTACCAGAATATTTATCACATCAAATTTAAGCGAAGTGTCAAAAAAGGGAACTAGTAAAAGAACAGGCTGCTTAGTTAGCATTGCATCAGCCATTTACCAGAAAAAAAATGCAGCAACAGTTGTGCGCTGTTAGTGACTGTGTGAAGGAAAGTTTACAGTCTGACAGACTACGAAGGAGCTTTAAAATTAGTCTCTGGTTAGCAGCTTTGGTATAAAAATATAGCAGAGTAATAATAAATCATAATAAAATCCTTCCTAGAATAGGATTGAGTCTTGAAGAAAAGCGGTGCAGATGCAGTTACAAATCTGTTTTTTATTGAGAAAGCGGCACAAGCTTGTCTTAAAAAAAAGGGAATAAGAGAAAGAACACTTCCAACAATTCACAAAAAAACAAAAAACAAAATAACTGTCATCACTGTTGGGCTTTAGGGGGAGAATTTTGGTGGGTCCATCTCGTCTACTTTCAGAATCTTCCGGAGCGTTCTCGATCCCTCGACCTCCGCCTCTCGCGGTCCCGCCGTCGATCCCTGGAGCGGGAACGTCGTTCCCGGGAGCGCGAGCGTGAGCGGTGTCTGGTAAAGAAGAGAGCAAAAGATATTTATTTTCAAATTTAAAAGCCATACACAAAAGCAGTTGTCTTGCTCTCGGGCTTTACAGGACCTTTTCCTGCGGCGGCCGTACAGCTCCCTCCTCAGTTCCCTTGATATTGGTTTCAGATGCATGAAGTTGCAGAAGCCACCTCGGGTGCACTCTCTGTAAGTAAGCAAGTGTGTGAAGTTTGATTTCTATTGCACCTTTCTACATAAACATCACAAAGTGCTTCAAACAAAACACCAGAATATAAATTATCAAGTTCCAGTCACAGATCTCTCAGAAGGAGAGTGTTCCAGAGGCCCAAAACTGTCTCCTTTAGTTTTCGTAAAGAAGATGAGTTCCCAAGACACTCAGCCAGCAGGCTCTGATCACATGAACTCAGGGATCTAAAAGTTTGCTCATGTAAGCTGATGTTTGCCTATGAAAAGCTCTAGAAGTCAAACCCAGAATCTTAAAATGGACCCTGGATTCATCAGGGAGCTGGATCAGCAACTGTGTGATGTGAGAGTACGCCATTCTAGAGTTTCTGCATAAACAAGTGAACAATAAAGCCAGATGTGATGTAATAAATGCATGAATAACAGTCACCGGTTTAGAGTGTGAAACAATGTGACTTAGCTTGGCAGTATGTAACACAGGAAAACAGGATGTGAAGGGTTAACGTTGCTGGCCTTGCATTTTGTAGATCTGTGCCACGAGGAAAAGTTGGCTCATAGTCGCACATTCTGAGGAGCCCTGCCAACCCACCAAGCAGAACACCTAATCTTTATCTGCCTCCAGAGTTGAGGGAGAGCAAACAACCCCGTTGATCCAATGGAAAAAAAAAAAAATCACAGAGGGACTTGTAAAGGAAAAGATCGCAAAGACCCTATCACTGACCAAGGACAGAGTGTAACTACATGTGCACGCTTCTCCTTTGCTCTGTGCCATCATCGTGTCAGATGATGCTGTCCTTTTAGTTAAATGTGATTGTTTTACACTCAGGGAGACAGGCCCATTACAGTTGCTTCGAGTGCTGCATCCTGAGGCTAGCATCCTTGATTGGTAGACAAGCATTGGCTCCAGGGTGAACAGTGAGGCTCTGTCATCTATCCATCAGCGGCAGGATGACACTGTCTACATTATCTTGTAGACTGTCTAAGTAAATGGCCTGGCCTGTATTTGTATATGCGCCTTCAAAATAAAACAAGACGCACACCAGCTAAGAAGTTGCAACACGCGTTTGCGTACATAAGATTTTCTGGAGGAGGACAGATTTGTTTAGAACTCTTAAAGAAGTCAAAGAAGCAGGCTCCTTTAAGCAATTACTTTGGTGTTCCTCCACCTCCAAAGAAATGTCAGGAGTCCAAAGCGCAAAAGGAGTGCGTATTCTTGGAAAAGTGGTTGCAGGAGGTGAGCTGGCTTCAAACAAATGATGAACGCACAGCACGTTTTTTATTTTGACAGCGCACCTGCAGACCACTTATGTGCACCCCTGTATATAACCTTTCAAGCATTAAAGAGGCCGATAGTGCCAGCATTAACAGCAAACTAATGTGACACTGTGAGCATACGATGTTACACATAGTACAAAGTGACAAAATTCTCTTAAATGCACATGCAGTATTTGTTTTAAGAAAGTTTAACCTCTACTCCTTTTTTTACTCACTACAGCCCCACCCCTCCAGTTCTGCCAGAGGTTTCTTCCTGTTAAAAGGGAGTTTTCCCTCCCACGTTCACCAAATGCTTACTCATAGAGGTTGTCCAATTGTAGAGGTTTTCTTGTATTATCATAGGGTTTTTATCTTACAATATGAAGCATCTTGGGGCAACTGTTGTTGTGGTTTGGCTCTAGATAAAAAACTTTTTTTTCCCCTTCCTATAGTCCAGCGGTCCCCAACCCCGGGGCCTCGGACCGGTACCGGTCCGTGAGTCGTTTGGTACCGGGCCGCGAGAGTTGAGGCTCAGGTGTGAAATGTTCAGGGTTTTTATCGGTTTTGAGCGTTATTTTGTTATCGTTTACTCGGTTTTCCTGGGTCTTTTCACATGTGTTATGAATACATTTTCTTTTTTTCGGTACCGGTACTAATTTTATTTTGTTGTAAAGGCCAGTCCGTGAAAATATTGTCGGGCATAAACCGGTCCGTGGCGCTAAAAAGGTTGGAGACCGCTGCTATAGTCTATTAGTCAGCTGGTTAATTAAATACAGTAAAATGCTTTCATTAAACACTAACACGTTTTCTCACAATACTCACCCCATTTCATACTGACGGCAGCAGGCTTCCCTGAAGTCAGTGACTGGGGAGAGTTCTGCGTGGATGGGCTGGCCATTGAACCAGCGGTTGTTAAGGTCCATAACGGCTTTCTCTGCATCCTCCTCGTGACGAAACTACACCCAAAAGACACACACATACTTAGGAAATTACTGGTTTAAGCTCATCATAACAATTCAACCCCGTTTAAATAAACCAAGATCCTAAAACAGACCTTAACATAGACATTGCCGACGAGGTGGTCGCCTAAGTTATCACAGACGTTCATCTCCTCCACTTCTCCATACTTCTCCTCCATCTCTGTGAACACCTCCTGTGTTGGATATTTGGGGGGGGGGCACAATCGAAACCTGTCAAACCAGTTCTATTCTTATATTGCACCTCTTATAACCAGGAAAACCTACCACACAAACTAACCAAAGTACAAAGCGGCGGTAATGTAAAAACTGTGTAGTAAATAATATGTAGTAGTAAGCAATGCTATTATCGTGGAGTCATGCTGAGTGGCTTTTAATCAGTGAGTAATAAGTTATATAACAACTAAGAAGGATTATTAACCTTTACAAACAATCATCTCTACAACACAAATCATAAAAACTGTTTTTAAATCTCATATTCAAAACCTATGAACATGATAAACTCACAATCAGTTTTTATTGGGTTATTAGTTAGCCAAATACCAGCCCCTCTAAACCAATAAAAGATCCTTGCTTCATGAATACACTGTCAATAACACCTTGCCCCAGTTGCTCTATTTGGCTGAAATATGCAGATAACACATTCATGACGTCCAACAGTGCCACACGTGGAACACAAAGGAGAAACAAAAGTTCACTCACCTCAAAGAACTCATCATAGTGCTCCTGCATTTCCACATCGCTGACGGCACCTAAAAAACGCCCAAAAAGGGACAGTCATGTCAAAGCTAGACAGACACTGGTGGTTAAAAACTCAGACCATGTTAAGCAACATCAAATCTTGCTAAACCCTGTTAATAATATAAAGTAAAGATTCTGAAGGAGATGCTACACAAACTGTCTTTAACAAGAAAACCCTTTAGTCTTCTCCAGGTTGGTGGATTTACTTTAAAATGACTTTTCTTGCAGTGTTTTGCCACCTTTACAGAACTGTTCACTGAGTACACAGGGATCCTAACATTAAATATGCATTTTAATGACAAACCCCTGACTAAGTCGGGGGCATCACTAGTAGAAGCCAGCTTCAGTAATGCAGAAGCAATCACTGTGCACTCAGTACGAAAACATTAAGTGTAGAAAACCCAGAAACAGTACTTTAATTATAGCTTTTTGGTTTAATCACATCTTGAAAATGAAGGAAGTGAAAGAAAAGCTGCTCTTTGCACATCAGTGCATGACACTGACTGGGCTAATTGGAGTTTAGGCCTGGAAAACATGCAAAACAGCATGAGGCCCAAAAACTCTGTGTGTGTGTGTACAGAGGACACAATTCTATACTTGACCAAATTTGATGTGGGGAGGTGTGGTATAATGAATTAAGTGCAGTCAGTGCTGGAGGGTCCTGCGGATGAAGGGAGAACTTACAGTGTAAGCATCAGCAGACTGGGCAGTTTTCAAGGTTATGAAGGTAAATGTTCAAGAGGGAAATGGTCTGAAATACAAAACGTAAACTGCTGTGATATAAATCCAACCGAATACAGAGCTGGGGAGGAAAACAATGTTATTAGATAATTTCTGTTGTGAAATTGCTCCTGCTGATCATGTGATGGTTACACCCGTTTGCACAATCTCAAAAAAATAAATAAAAAAATAAAAAATAGACCACTCCGCTGTTTTTCCCCTTAATATAGCAGATCTGTGGTACAAAAAGGCAAGACTGCACAATCACGCTGTATAATGTAGCTTTTGAATATTTTAGCTCATCATGAAAAGGCTGTAATATTAATAAAGGTCTAAAAGAACACTGCTTGACTCAAAGTTTAATTTTGGAGGTAACAGATCATCAATCACACCTGTTACTCTCTTAAAGTGTTTCTGAGTTGATTCATTAGATGAAAACTGCTTAAAGATTCATTCATTCATTAAAGATTCACCTCAAAATAATGGATAATCTGAACTTGTTCTTTAAAACATTTATAGCCTCACTTGGATTTTTCTTTGAAGTGGATCTATTATTAAAATTAAATTTTATTTATATAGCCCCCAATCATTACAACAGATTGCTTCAAAGTGCTTTATATTGTAAGGTGAAGACCCTACAATAAAAAAAAACAGAAAATAACCCCAACAATCATACGACCCCCTATGAGCAAGCACTTTGGCGACAGTGGGAAGGAAAAACTCCCTTTTAACAGGAAGAAACCTCCGGCAGAACCAGGCTCAGGGAGGGGCGGCAATCTGCTGCAACCGGTTGGGGATGAGCGAGTGAAGACGGGACAAAGACACGCTGTGGAAGAGAGCCAGAGATTAATAATAACTAATAATTAAATGCAGAGGTGTATAAACACATAGGGAGTGAAAAAAGAAGAAGAAGAAATACTCAATGCATCATGGGAATCCCCCAGCAGCCTAGACCTATTGCAGTATAACTCAGGAAGGATTCAGGGTCACCTGATCCAGCCCTAACCAAATGACTTATAAAAAAAAAAAAAAAAGGAAAGTAGAGATACTGTCTGTCACACGATTCCAAACTGGAAGCTGAAGGCTCTGCCTCCCATTCTACTTCTAAATCCACCAAAAGTACCCATTATGCTCACTTGAAGCTCCAAATTTTTAATTTTTGGTTCCTACTAGGGTAGTTCTGCGTGATTCATGCCTTGGCACAAAAGCCCATTTCACCATCTTTCTACATCTATCTGATTTGGCTCCTGTTGCCCTCTCTTTAAGCAAACTGTTCTGATCAGCTTCCTCTCATAACGAGAGCAGCAGGTGGGAGGCGTTTCTATACCCATCTCTCTATGACATCATACAGAACCAAGAGTATAAAAAAAAACTCTCCGAATCTGAGCATTCAGAGTAGTCTGAAGGCACACAGGCACTACTTGTCCATATGCTCACACGTTCACATTATCTGAAACTTTGGACAACATTTAAAAGTACATATATAACAGACTATAAGAAAAAGCATAATAGCTCCACTTCAAGTACTACAAATTTCTATTTGTTTTTTTAATTTATCAAGTACAGAGTAGCTGTGTATTAAAAGACAGTCTATCAACATTAAACCAAATACAGGCCTGTCAAAGCTAGCTGGATGTGTAGTTTGAACACAGAGCCCAAAGACAAATAGACAAGCTAATTCTCAATCCACAGGCAGCCTATGACTCCATTACCAACCTACCTGCATGAGAGGGTCTGCTTCAGCTCTGCCAGACTGGGCTCGACATATTTACTGATCTCATTTCTTCCATAATCAGCACAGTTTGTAAGCACTGTTTGCTTTAGTGTCACTGGTCAGACGGTTGTTTACTGCATTCTGAGTTACGTGAAAGCAGAGGCATCAGAAGCAGGTGTTCATGCTTTTTTGTTTGTTTGTATTAGGCGAGTGGTTCCCAAACTTTTTCTGCAGGGCCTCCATCAGTAGATAAAAACATTTTTCAAGGCCAGCCCTCACATGCAATCTTATACACACTTTTTTCTCACAAACTCCAAACAGCTTTTTAGTGATCAATACAGAAATACAATTTAAGCATGTGAACCTAAAGGAAAATAACAAATAAGAAGCAACAAGTACTCAGGAAGCACAAACCTCCACCAAGGCAGCAATTTAAAAACTGCCTACGTAATTTAAAAAGTTTGAACTTGTTTTGACTGAACAACAAAGTGCAGACTTTTGTTATTCTCCCTGTTGAAACCCATTTTAATATACTGCACATTATTTTGAGTATAACCATGTTTATTTATTTTTTAATGTGGAATAATTTACTCGACTATATTTTTATGGTTTTCCATTAGGTGGTAGTGCCTGTTAGGAGGCACTTTTTTTTTTTTTTTAAGTGGCAGACGTTGTTGTGTTTGATGGCTGATGACAGAATCCGAAGGGAGCTCGAGGTTTGCTTTGTGTCACGTGCAAACAACGTCATGGGAGTTTCGAGCCGCGTTACTAAAACGATGTCGATGTCTATGTTAAGGTGGTCCTCAGTTTTAATGTAAAACAGCTGAAACCAAGTTCAGCAGGTGCTAGTGGAAAAGAGGCATAGCATTATACGACACAGTGGTCCATTTTCATTACACACTGTGGTGAAGCAGAGAATGAGATATGCCTCGGTATATTTTGTGGTCTTTTTGGCAGTTGTACTGTCCACGCTTTGCTTCAGAGACCCATGTGTCATCTTATTCAGCACTGCTGGACCATTACTCTCATAACTGTGCCTTCCTAGTTTGGGAACCACAGGGTTAGATATTACACATCAACAGTGTTGGGGTTCGTGGGAGATAATGGGGTTCGAACAAGTTCTCCAGTGAAGAAGGCTGAAGCAGTCCCTTGGATGTGCTTTTATATTGGACCAGTGCTTTTAGGAAACAGAGCAAGAAAACGTTGCTGATGAAAGTTTCACTTACAGCGAGAAGCGTCGGCTGTCTGCGCACTGTTCTGAGGATTGCGGTAGATGTTCTGAATCAAGATGGTCTGTGGAGAAAACAAGAAAAGGTGCATCTGGTGAGCCAGGAGTATCAGGTTTTCAACCTTTTCTGGTAACAAAGACTTCAGTTTGAGCCTGTCAGTAATATCATGCTTTAGCACATTTAAAAGAAAAAGAAATGTGATAAGTGTGACATATTAGGGTCAATGTAAAACTACACTGGAATGTAGGCTGGCCGTGTGTTTGCGGCAAGTTTGCCATATCTTCCCCACTCTCTACATTTTAGCCCACACTCACAGTAACCTCAGTTAACCTACCTCACGCAACTTCACATACTTCACATAACATAAAGCACTAGGGATGGGTACCGGTGTCCGGTGCACATAAACGGTAGTAACCAGACCGAAAAGCAGCGCACATTTCGGTGCTTTATTTCGGTGCTTTTTTTTTCCTGAGCTGTGATACACTTTCTAGCCAATCATTTTACGTTTCCCAGGATAGTAGGCGGGGCCAGGTACGTACGTTC
>NW_005187595.1:1062306-1063197 GCF_000239375.1 Pundamilia nyererei
CTGCTTCCAGCCAAGAGTGATACCATATATGCCCCATAGCTGCAGAAAAGGCTAACATTGTTATCTTTTTACAAAAAAACAGCGGAATATGAGAGGTTTTTGGACAAAGTTTGTGTTCTCCATTCTTTAAGCACCGGTTTGAGCACCGGCACCGTTTCAAAAGTACCGATTTGGCACTGGTATCGGATAAAACCTAAACAATACCCATCCCTATAAAGCACCAACTTTTTCCCAATTTCAAAACACAGGTTACTGAATACCACACACACAAAAAAAACAAACAAATGAAAAAAAAAACCCACACTGAAAATGATCAACAAGAAGTCAGTGACACATTAAGGCAAAGACAAACAAAGCACATGAGTTTGGAACAACATGAACAGGACAATGACCATAACACTTTTCTCACATTTACGCCCACCCACAGAATGAAAATCACTAGAACCAGGACAAGATCTCTTGTAAAAGAGATCAAATATACTCACGCATGGGATACATTTAACAGGAAAATTCACAGACACTTTTTAGGGTAACAGACTCATTGCTTTATGCATGCAGACCAATTGTGCTTATGAGCGTAGCCACTTCTAAAGGCTCATTTTGAGCCAAGAAAAACCCTCACTTTTTACACACACACCATGCAAACCTAACATAACTTTAAAACCACAAAGACTTTGAGCGCATATGAGCAATTTTATGCTCTTGTGTCTAAATCCTTCAGGGCCACGGCATGCAACTCATTAAGTCAAGAGGGCAAACTAAGGCTACGTTCACACTGCAGGTCTTAATGTTCAATTCCGATTTTTTGATCAAATCTAGGGCTGGGCGATATGACCCAAAATTCATATCTCGATATTTTTTAGCTGGATGGCGATATAAGATATATATCTC
>NW_005187595.1:1064010-1076743 GCF_000239375.1 Pundamilia nyererei
AGTAACGTTGCGTAGAGACAAAAGTGGACGAAAGAGAGGCAAACTTGCGGCTCCACAACTATAATTATAACGTAACATAGACTATATCGATATAAAGGATATTGTCACATCTTATATCTCGTATAAAAATATATCGATATGTTTTAAAAACTCGATATATCGCCCAGCTCTAATCAAATCCGATTTTTTTTGTCTGCTATTCACACTACAAATAAAATGTGACAGCAAACGCGCTCTAGTGTGAACACTCAAAGCGGCCTACATGCGCAAAAGAAGACGTCACACACAACACGCTCTGTTTAGCCCCAGACCAAACAGTGTTGTTCGACTGATGGCCCTTAATATAAACACTTGTTTCAGACTTTACGTTTCCCAGTTTTGCTTTAAGTTATAAAGTTATTTTGTTATTTACATATGGCCTGATAATTATCCTTATTGCTGTTTTAGTGAGGAGCGGTGCTTCAAAGTATAGTTGTTTGTCAGAATCTGCAGATTATACAGTACAAATAAAATGTTCACGTTTCTCCAACGTTGTCTTCCCAGCAGTTTCACTGGATGGCCAGGAAACGTTCACGATGTCTTCTCGGGCACTGATAATTGGTGTCCGTCTTGTGTCAGTGACGGAAAAGACGGATTTAATGCGACATGACCATTCAAACAGCAGTCGCTTTCTAAAACATCAGATATGTATTGGATTCAGTACCACATACAAAAGTGACCCAGATCGGATTTGAAAATATCGGATTTGTGCTGTTAACACTGTCACACCATGATCGGATATGGGTCGCATAGGGTCAAAAAAGTCAGATTTGATGCGCTTTCGCCTGCAGTGTGAACATAGCCTAAGTGGGTCATGAGGTACACTGGGTTATCAGTGTACTGCAGGGCTGAGGGTTCGTGGTCAACCTCATGCAATAAAGTCATCAATTTAAAAAGGTACTTTGCTGGGATACCCACCTGGCTGAAGGTTGGTTTGTTGTGCAATCTCGAACAGCGGTCTCCATGTCTGCAAGCTCCAATTTTAAAGTAGAAGGAACAATTGACCCTGAAAAAAGAAGAAAAATCATTATCACACATATTTAGAATCTGACCTTGGGTGTTGCTAAGGTGTACGAATGTTGACATTAACAGAACTAATGAAAAAGCAGAATGCAACTACCCTGTTTGTTCTGAACCATCAGTGATGGGTCTTAAACCGTTTATAGACAAAACCTAATACGGAGCGTAGAGATATAACCTTTATAAGCAATAGACAATAACTGTTTTATTACAGATGCAACATACAATAACAGTACCTGCACTACAGTAACACAACCACACCCATAACACTGCACAGAAACAGCACAATGCTGCACACTCCGACTGGTAAGATAACGAATGAAATGACTGTGATAAATACAAAGGTTTGGTTGAAGGTTTGTTAACATCTGAGGCTGGTTTTAAAGACCATAAAGCCAACAAAGTTAGAAAATGAGACTAACTACGCTTCACAACCCGATAACTTGTTGTAGATGCTCTAGTCCTGCAGGTGCTGTCGCTGCCAGACAAGGCCTGACGTCTGGCTAAGTCCACAAAACACAGACGCTTCCTTGCAAAACAGAAAGACCAGATTTACATAGCCTGTCTAAAATGGGAGGGAGGGGTGCATTACAGAATGAAATCCAAAAGTATCAGGGCCATGGCCGTCAGGTCCTTGGGAGTCATAGTTATACAAGAAGTTGGAACTTCATCCACTCCCAGAGGAAGTCAGGGCAAAACCCAGTCAGGAAACGAAAGTCTGTGTCTGCTTCATTTAGGACATATGAAATGTCAGAGTACTGCAGACACCAGGTGCAGAGGTGTTATGCGTTTTACATTTAATACATACTCGAAAAGATGTGGGAAGAAAAAAAAGGTACCAAAAAACTTCCAAAACATATATTTTGCATTTCTTTTAACTATTAAAAGCATTTTAATCAACTCATAGCTCTCTGTGAAATTGGTTGATTGTATACAAATGATAATCTTAATATAATGATGCAATATGGACTAAACTTACTATATAAACTGCTTAGGTTACCAGGGTTATCAACAACTATAATGAATTTGGGAATTATACTTTATGACCCATAAATCTTTTGAAATGATATATATATTATGTGTAGCAGCTTATGTCAAAACCAGCATCTACAATATGTGTACATTGTTGTTTGTAAATACAGTTTTCTAAACAATTTTCAGTTGTTTTTTTTTAATTATTTGGGACAAGTCACGCATTCCTGTAAATAAGAGATCATCAAACAGCAACACTAATAGTACCTGTAACGGATTACTTTGTCTTATACAATGAAAGTGTAAGAAGAACAATAAATACATGTTACTGATTTGTTTGGTGTATAGGAACAACTTTTTTTCACCATCATTACCACCAAGTCACGTCTTTTTCATATAAGACTGAAGCAATGAAGCACTGCGGGGCTCACTACTAGTACTGAAAGACATCAGTCGCATAGTAGACCGTGTGAACATTACAGCTACGGCTGGCCTACTTACTGATCTTTCATTAACGCGATACTTGATCAAAGTTTGTCCGGGAATTAAATTACATTGATTCTAGCCTCTTAATACGCACAGTACAAATGGATGTACGTTTCTGGCTCTGCTTGGGTATCTCAACCACTGTTGTGTTTTTAGTCGTCTAGACCTCACCCGTACGAAACCAAAGATCCTACTTGTGGAAATCATCACATCAGTACATAAACGTATAGCTAACTTAAAGCTACTTTTAAGACTTCAGCAGGCACAGAGTAGAAGATGCTTTCTGCTGCACTCCACCGGTGGGGCGGAACAATACAAGCCAGACAGGTACTCTGCTAATCAGCTTCTTAACTGAGCGGGCCACGCGTTAGCGGTTTCTTCTTCTTTTTGAAATTTTTTTTAACATACACTTAACATACACTCCAGTTGTGCACGCACAAACTGGAAACATTTAAAACAACTGAATGTTTTGGCGCAAACTAACAGCACGCAAAGGCTGCAAGTTAGCCAGGGCATGAGTTTCATTCAAAGCGTTAGCTTAACGTTAGCTTCCTCCTGCTAAGGTTAGCTTGACTGGGACATGCAGCTGAGCTGTGGGTACAAAATAAGCCCCAAAACCGGCAAAATAGAACCACTGCAAGCACACTTTACATAAAAGCGATATCTTATACGAATTTAAGAACGAATAATATTTAAAACTGACTGAAAACTGTTTAAAACTTACTTGTCTTTCTCTGTACCGAAAATGGATGCCAGGTACTCCGCCATTTTCGGGTCGTCGGAAACGTCCTCGTTACGTCATTACGTAAAGAGTGGGCGCTTGCGTATGGTTTTCATCCTGTACTTAGCCGTACCGCCGGCTGACAGCGCTGTTGTTTCAGAAATTAGTTCCCTCCTCGGGTGAACAGCGCTGTGCCATTTTTTTTATTTTCTCGAATAGCATGAAAATTCCCCTTTGATTAAGTAGTTTTACGTTATTCCCCACCAAAATGAGGACTAGTTTCCAGATATAGAATTGGAAAAAATTAAGCAAATTTATTTCCAGTTGGGACGCATCATTACAAAGTAGGCTATTAGAATTATACTTTTACTTATAAAACAGCCAGATTATTTTTTTTAAGTGGATAGCTACTTTTCCACATGCTGGTGGTCAAAGCTGAGAGATATGGGCAAAAGAAAAAAAGCTCAGTGTACTTTTAAGTATAGGTGAAGCTCCCAACCACAGTATATTTCTATTCAAAAGATAAAAAAGCAACCCTGACATCTTTGGGGTGATTTATATCTTCAGAAACCTCCCGGAGGACTCTATTAAAACCCAACTGAAGGTGATTGACTGACAGATAAGGGGTCCACGGGTTGATGGTCTTACCAAAACAGCAACCACACACACATGTCAACAGAGTGGGCATTAAAGCCTAACAGGCCACAAAGTCCCCATCTCCTCTTCAGAGCAATGTACACCCTCCGCTCAAACCACAGTGCTCTGCACAAGGTCGCACAAGTTTGCAGGAGAGGCAGACGGCAACTTAAAAGGAAAGGAGAGGGGAAAGGAAGTCAGCTTAAAGAAGGTAAACCACACACTCTACCCAGAAGTGATGATGAAGGTGCACAGGTTCACAGAGCGAAACAAGACTCTGAAATGAAAAGTGTGCGCGAGAGAGGGCTCATGTGGGAACCCCCTGTTTTTGAGATATTTCACTGAATTTGACTTGCAAGATTTGCAGAAGCAAGACCACCCACTGGTGTACACACCCCAGCTTCAATCACACAGAGGGTGGGAGAGAGACAGAGATAAGGGGAAAGGAGTGAGCAGAAAGAGGAAGGATAAAGTTTCATATCAGTGTTTCTCTTTTGGGTTTATCACATAATAATGCGCTTGGAGGAACATTACTGCCTTGGGCTGGCTGTTACTGGACAATGACGGGAGCTTTTCTCAGCATCATGAGGGCTAATCGATGCTGGACCATCCTCCATGTGTCCATCTTGGTTGGGCTGCTCCTCACCTTAAATGCTCAGAGTAAGTTGATGTTTTTGTACAGATCGTGTTGTGCCGTTTCAGTATTTGTGGAATATTTGCTTTCTTCTCTTCTCAGGCAGTCAGGCTGAGAAGTAAAGTGTTTGCGATCGTACTGGAAATGATCTGATAAAAGCTGTTGGCCTGATATTTTTAAAGGTTGTGACCCGGAAAGTGCCACATCCACATATGATGTAACTTTTGAGTGAAAAGTGGCTGCCAGTTGTGCAGCTTTAAAAAAAGATCAGAGGCAGAATTCAGTTAGATCTCAAAATCTCAAACTCAAACTATCAGTGGTATCAGATATCGAAGGCAGATTCTGCCATAAATGGCACAGCCTGCCTTTAAACATCTGCAGAGCTTTCTGTTTCAGATGCTAAAACTTTTGCTTCTGTTCTCCCAGAGCAGCAGGGTTTCTTACGTGTGGGAGCTTGATGGAAACAATTTGCACAAGAGGAAAAGATCAAAAATATTAAAAAGAAATTCTCAGAGCTCAATTAATCGCCTACTTTATGTTCCTTGTGCTTTTTTATGTGTGTGATGGTTTGGATCAGGGGAGATACTAGCTCCATGTAATTTCCTGTTTTTAATTTCACATGGGAAACGTAAGATGCACGTGACTTTATTCACAGCCAGTATAGTGACATACGCAAATGAGCGCACTCCTTTAATATAACTAAAATATTAAAAGTGAAGTGTCAGGTATTTAATCTTGTGTGTGCCGTCATTAAAAAGAAACACAGTTGAAAATTAGGAAGCAAAAAGTATAACATCAGTAAATCAGACATAATAGAGCTGCTGTAATTTTTAGTTATGAATAAGGTTAAAAAGACTGTGTGGACTGGGAGAGGCTGTGTTTGTGGGTCTGTGTCAAAAGGAATTGACCACACAAGTAAGAAATGAAACTAGAGAGGACACAAGATGTACAGCAGTGGTTTTAATGGAGTAGGAAGAGCAATGTTGTTCAAAACCAAAGGTCAACAATGGTCTACACAAACAGAAAGACACACAACAAAAAGACTGGAGTGGGCGAGACATGAAGTGACAAATGAACACAAAATAGCTTCGCCCAACGCTGATAAAAAGAATGCTGATGAATGGCTTCAAAATCTTTAGTTAAATGAAATCAAAATATTTCTGTGGCTCAGATTAAATCTGTTGTGTTTTATGTGGATCTGGTCAGGCCCGCTACAGACACCGCACAGTGTGAGGCGTCAGAATGGGCATATATCAGGCTTCGTAAGAATAAAGGGTGTGGTGTAGATAATTAAATACATTTGTTTACGTGGCAGTATTTCTTACAAAAATACTAAGAGTCTCCTGTTCACAAGAATATTGCTCAGAGAGGGATTTTCCCTCATGACAATGATCACAAACATACTGTAGTAAATACACAAGAGGAGAAACAATGATAACACAGACATGGTCACCTGTTGCGATGATGCAATACTCGTCTGGGCCCAATGAAGCCCCACATCCCTGTAAAATTTCTGTTTCAAAAAATGTTTAAAAAGTATCAATGGTCTTAATCACATATTTAAAAAAATTGACAATCTAAATATCCCCTCACAGTAATGCTTATTAAAACACCTTTTTCTACAGATTACTTGCTATAGTCACTCTGGTCTAATACAAGGTGTCTTTAAATGTGGTCTAAAGGTGATACAGTTGTCAGTGCTAATATTAATAGTAATCATGAAGGTGGGACCTAAATATTTGTCTGCCATAATGCTGGACTCTGCCTAAACACACGCCTGCTAAAAGATTTTTTTATGGTGAATGTTAAACGACAGAAACACTGTGGGACAGCAGCAGATAAAAGTAATATTTTTTATAAATTGCAATTACAGGTTTATATGGACTTCACTTAAAGCATAACTATTATTATCAAATTCTTGTCTCGGCAAAAATGTCTAATAATTAATTCAAAACAATTCACAGGCATTCTTAAACTGCTCTGAAGCTTCTGGGTTCAAATTCTCCCTCTTAACATAATATTCTTTGGTAAAACTTGAAAAGCAAAATCATCTCTTAAAGGTTTTCTACAGGACAGTTATGATAGGTGCTGTCCTGAAAACACAGAAGTTTAAACTTCCAGTTTTTCTGTCATATGATAAACAGCTCCGGGACACATGCTGGTGGATCTTGTAGTGAGACTGTGAGCTCAGTATTTAAGAGCAGTGGAATATCTGACAGTAAAAGGTAGACATGAAATTAATACACGTGGCTTTAGGTTTCCCTTTGTGTTAGGACGGGTTCACTCACAGTTTGCTGAACTGCTGGAGTTCATGCAAATTACTTTTCCACTCATTATCAAATAAATGTCACTGAGTGATTTTTCTTTTTAATCTTTTTTTTTCATTCTTACTGTTTGTCATACCTCATGTTTACTTCTTTGATCTTATTGTTGCAATATGATGGATATGTTTATATATTTATTAGTCTTCAATTAAACAGTCTTTATATACATGTATTGTCTAAACACCTTTATATTGTATATTGTTTATATTGTATTGTCTAAACACAATATATTACACAAGAGACTGATGTCTCTTGTGTAATATATTGCTTTATGTTCTCAATTAAATTAAAATTAACATCAAACGTTTCTTAATTTCTAATTGTTCTTCTTTATGTGTTTGGTATAATTTCTCTTCTGCAGGTGACTCTGACTGTTCTACAGAAATTAGAGTACGTCGCAACACAGTTTATAATGCATCAGCTGGACAACAACTTTGGATTAATTGCCCAGTATTTTTTTGCAATGATTCACCACCAACAGTCACCTGGTATAAAGTTGAGGAAGCTAATGTCCCCATCAATGTCAGCGGAGACAGTCACATTAAAACAGAGTGGAAACCTTTAAACAAGTCAGCAGGGATCTTCTATTTGATGTTCCAGAACATTCTCAGACATGACTCTGGTCAGTATCAGTGTCAAAGTGGAGGGAATATGGGTCATGCCATCACTGTCAATGTCTATGGTGAGTGTGGATTTTTCACTAATTATACGAAACCTTCACTCACACTGAACAGTGGACTTTTTCTGAATCTCATGATATTTTTCTGTTGTTCAGACCTCAGACAGCTTCTCTGTTTTGTTTTTTTTTACAGATCATGCTGAAATTACCACTATTACACAGAATAATGTCAGAGGTAAGAAAGGTTTTATATAATGTGTGTTGTTGTAGCTTTATTAAATCCAAACTGACTGAAACCTGTTTTTCTTGCAGTCAGCACGACTTCTGCTCCTGAAAATACAGAAACCTTGTTGCTGTACGTGTACTCTGCTGCTGGGATCGCCACATTCGTCATCATAGTCATAATCATATCTGTCATATCAATGCGAGGCTGTAAAGGTGAGCTGTTCTCTCTCCTCTTCAAAATAAAACATCACCAGACATACTGAATACTAAACATGTAAACTGTCCATCCTGCAGGGAAGCCAAAGAAAGACAGTCAAGCTGAAAATCAGGTAAGATATAAAATATTTCAAGCTTATCACATTTTTTCCATCAATAATTTTAACTCGAACATTTTTGGATGTTTCCAGTACATGCAGATCCCCATGGTGGAGCGACCTCTTCCTCAACCCAGCTTGGAGCCCTCACAGAGAGGAAGCCCCTCTGCTGCGCCATCTCGGAGATATACCAAGAGGAAAACTCCACCAAGGCAGCCCAATGAGTTTAGATTATCAAGAGATAATGAGCAGGCTTATGGGCCGAGTAATGTGGGCAGAGAGAGACAGAGGAACACCGTGGAGGAGGAGAGCGGCTCTGTTGTGTATGCTGCTCTTAACCACGAGCTGCCTCAGCGGGTTAATCGGCCACGGATGGAGGTGGAAGAGACCTCAGAGTACGCAGCCATCCGTTTGGCATAAAGACCAAGAACTGCTTGACTAAATCACACTAGAGGACAACTGATGAATATCTGAAGCTGGTGTAACTCCACCAGAGGAGACCTGAAGGACAGTTAGAAGGGAATGCAGAGACTCGAAGTAAAGAGTGTGGATACCAAAAACACAACTCATCACTTCTGTAAAAACTGCTCTTTGATCTTTGAGTTATACCGCACAGACCATCATACCTTGTTTACCTGAGATCCTGAAGACTTGTTAATAATTTAAATAGCAGAATCAGCACCCTCACATTTTGGTCAATATTTAAAAGCCTACAAGCTTTCATAAGTGTTTTTACTCTCGCTGATTATGCCTCTGCTCAGTTTGGGATTTAGCAGAGTTATGCTGAGATTCTTCACCAGATGTCATGCCACTAACAATGGGTACACTAACAAGAGCTGTGTTAGAGCATGTTTGATATATATGGGCACAATGTCTCAGCACAGACAATACCACCCAGTGTACCTAACAAATTACACCTACAACGTCAATCAACCATAAAATACAACCTGTGCCAAGCAAACTGCAAAGAGTATGGTCTGAGCACACACATCATATTGTGTTTAGATTTAAAGCTGTTAGGGATTCTAACACCAAAGCTGTTGCCTCAAATGGTGCTTAATAGAAGCATTTTGTGTCATGTGGCATCATAAGCAGTCATCTCCAGGGCTGAAAAATGACAGAGGTGCCAAAAACTGCAGTTCCTCAAATGTCCACTTGAGGTTGACTACAAAAGTCAATCCTTGTAGTTAAAATATTTACACCAGGAATAACATAGCAGCATGTCAAAAAGTAAAGGCTTGAAAATAATACCAAACTAGCTGGTAATATAACAGCAGTCAGCATTACTTATTTCTGTATGTTACTCCTGTGCAGAGATGGGCAGTAACGTGTTACTTGTTACTTGTAACGCGTTACTGTAATTCGATTACTTTTTCAGGTACTTTTTTGCAATAGTAATCCCTTACTTTACATAAGGGATTACTATTGCAAAAACGGTAATTAGATCACCGTTACTTTCCCGTAGGAACGCTGCGTTACTGCGTTACTAAAACCGTGATTTTTTTGCGAGAATGTCTCATGACAGTGACGTAAGCGAGTGCAACATTCGTGAAAACAGCTGTGTGCAGATCAACAATGGATAATATATTGAGTGCAGGAGAGAGTATGAGCGTGCAGCATTTAAACCTTGGAAGTACTGACCTTATTTTGAGTTTGATTCCATAAAAAGTGACAAAAACATTAGTGTCTGTTCTGCATGGGAACAAAACTTCTTTTTACAGCGAAAAAAAACACCCCTAAACTTCCAAGCAAGCACCAAGTGCGCAACGACGTAATGGGAAACTCACAGGGAAACTCGCAGATTCTTCAACTGACCGCCTGCGGCACACCTGGACCAGGGCAAACCTCCGCCTACGCCACTCCTGCTATACAGGTGAAAATATAGCAACAGGACCGCTAGACTTTGATTTTATTTATTTTCTGCTGTGTTTTACTTGCATCTACAGTATTTGAAAGAGTGAGTGTAAACAAAATAAAGATATTTTATTTTATGTGCTGGAATGTGCAGAAAATAGGTTTAAATGTTAAACAAATTTCTTCCAGTCAGAGAATGTTGCATATAATTAAATTTTTGCTTGATGCATAAAGTTAAAAGGTTAAAACTAATAAATCAAGTTTTTAAAAAGAGTCTTTTCAATTTGATTACATTTTGTATGATTGATTATGCAGAAAAAGTAGAATTGGACTGAAAGATCTATTGCTTTCCATACTTTATCACCTATTCAGGTTGTAAATCGTGTTTTTTAAAAGTAACTAAGTAACTAAGTAATTTTGAAAATAAGTAATTAGTTACTGATTACATTTTTCAAGTAACTTGACCAACACTGCTCCTGTGTGCTGCAGCTCCAGTGCTGTGTCAAAATGATGTAAAACAACAGCACTGTTCCTGTTAGCATGTCAGTTCATTAGCAGGAATGTGCACATTGTAGTGAATTTTAGTTCAATTCTATATACACGATCATCCTGCCATTATTCCTCATTAGTTTACCAAATATTTATTAACATGCTACTAAAATTAGGTTCTCACTGTTTTTGTGTTACAGTAAAAATTGTTGAAAATATATCTGCTCTGGGATATTAATGCATCATTTTAAAATACTAAAAATGTAGATTTGTGACCAGATCTGTAAAGATGTACAACTTCTGCAGGGATGTGGGTTAAGAGCCATATACAGGTATAGCAAACTCAGGGAGAGAGAGATGATCATTGTTCTGAGGATTATTGTCACTGTATTTGTGTGCATGACACATGAGTAAACTGTCCTCTAAGACAGAGGTGTCACAGAAGCTGTAGTCAGGTTAAGTCGTAGTACAAAACAAATTTTTGGAGATTTTTATGATTGTGTGTATTGATTTGAATGTTTGTTTGTTTTTTGTCATGCACTCACTGTGATGTTCTTCTGTTGCACATCCATGACTTGAATTAACTCTTGAGAAACTTACCTATGATAACAGTAATGGTTATCTGTCTGTATCATATCAGCTATCCACTGACTTTCTGACTACATGAATGACTAATGAGCTATTGTACTTATTGTGATTCTTTTGGGAATAGAAATGTAATATTAATCATTTTGTGCAAGTAAAAACTATAATATTTTCTCCATATCTGTTAGATTTTAAAAAAGATTATAATGATTCATTCTCATCCTGTTTTTCCTGTAAAGAAATGAATTTAAAAAAATCTACGCTTTTATTTTAATCTGATTAATACCCAAAGTTTCAAGTGGTATATATATACTGAGTGTTTCTGCCTTCAAACCATAAACTCTGGTACTCTGGTAACTCTGGTATGCATCCGAAGACACTCCTAATCAGAAGCAGGAAGTAAAGTCAACCACATATCATGCACTGTCACATACAGAGCACATACAGTTTTTACACAAGTTCACAGCTGGTTCCTTAAATGTCTGCCATGAAACATTACTTGTGCAGGACCATCCTTTATTCGCTGATCTTCACAGTCCTCATCCTCACTTCAGATGCTGAGATTAAGTGATTCTTATTAATTTTAAATGCTCCATTTCAGTCTGAACACGTCTTTGTTTCTCTGTTCGCGGCTGAGTTTAAATATTTTTGCTGTTACAGTTCAAACATTGTGGAAATCAGCTGTAAAAGGTTTAAAATATCCTTTACCTTTTGCTATACACAATAATCCAAAGCAGGCAACTAATATTTTTTCATAGTAATTTACAGGTTATGCTGAAAGGCTTGACCGCGCAGCCTTCAAACCTTCCGCCTTCAAAGAAAGCCCAACATGAAGGACAAAACAAGACGCAGTGAAATGGTCTTTGATGCTATGCTGGAGATTTTAGTTAAGTTCATACATGTGGACGATCTTTAGAGGTTTTCTGGATATGTTAGTATTACTAAAACAATACCATCCACTTACTATGCTAATCTTGAATCAATATAATTTTTTTTCTATAACTTTTCTGTCATTACAGAATCTCACAAAATGTCACAGTGTAGCTGTTTCACCTCATATTTAGCTTCTTTTTTGAACATTGTGATCCAATCATAAAGACACCCAGCCTCTAATATTTAAAAATTTGAACACTAGTTAAGATTACTTTAGTAATTTTGGTAAATGGAGTGCACAGTCATTTCTAATCTGTAGCTAACAACATTAAAGGAAAACTGAAAATTCATCAGATCTCAATGGGAAATATGTGGACTGGGTAACGTGTTAGGAATGAAAGGATGCCACATTGTGTAATGAAGATGACGATTATCGACCTACAAAGGCCGAATTCAAAGACAGATTGAAAATCCAATTAAAAAACCATTTGCTTCAGACCTAGTCCATTTTAGCAAACTGTCACTGCAGCAACTCAAAATGGTACTCAGCAGTTTGTGTGACCCCCACGTGCTTGTATGCATACCGGACAGTGCTGAGGGTGAAGCTGCTCTCATCTGTCAAAAACACAGGTCACCAGTGGTGGACCGGCTTATACTCATATTCTCACAGAAAAAAATCTCACAGCTATTTTTTAAACTCCTCTGAAGCTTCTGATTTTATGTTCTGCCTCTCAAATGGAACAAAGTGAAAAGCAAAATCATCTCTTAAAGGTTTTCTACAGTTATGATAGGTGCTGTCCTGAAAACACAGAAGTTTAAACTTCCAGTTTTTCTGTCATATGATAAACAGCTCCGGGACACATGCTGGTGGATCTTGTAGTGAGACTGTGAGCTCAGTATTTAAGAGCAGTGGAATATCTGACAGTAAAAGGTAGACATGAA
>NW_005187595.1:1077895-1086952 GCF_000239375.1 Pundamilia nyererei
CTCTCCTCTTCAAAATAAAACATCACCAGACATACTGAATACTAAACATGTAAACTGTCCATCCTGCAGGGAAGCCAAAGAAAGACAGTCAAGCTCAAAATCAGGTAAGATATAAAATATTTCAAGCTTATCACATTTTTTCATCAATAGTTTTCCCCACAAACATTTTTGGATGTTTACAGCAGGTGGAGATCCCCATGGTGGATCAGTTCTTTTCAAAAGTCATCTTTGAGCACTTGGAAAGAGGAGGCCCCTCTGCTCTGCAATCTCGGAGATGTAACAAGGGAAGAACACCATCAATGCAACACATTGAGATGACATTATCAAGAGATAATGAGAAGGCATATTGACCAATCCGCGTGGGCAGAGAGACAGAGGAACAGATCTGTTGTGTATGCTGCTCTCAAGCACGAGCTGTACAATTAGCAGGTGATGCAAAGATTCTCTTGAAGTGCAAAATACAACCTGTAAACCATAAGCAGTCATCTCCAGGGCTGAAAAAAGATGTCCAAGTGCCAAAGCCTGCAGATCCTTAAATGTTTACTTGAGGCTGTGTCCAAAAGCCAGTCCTTATAGATAAAATGATGATACAAGAGAATGCTTCTGTTTATTTGGCTAATTTCCCAGTTTATTTCATTAGCTTGTCATGATCCTGGAGTTTTCGATCCAGCCTTTTCAGTTTTTCTATTTTCATTTTCTGTTATTTTTAATTTTTCTGTCTGACTCTTGTTGTAGTCGTATTTTGGTTTTGTATCTGTATTAGTTATTGTCAAAGGAGTTTGCAAAGAAAAGCGTCTGGACTTCTTTAAGTTACTTGAAGACGTTTCACCTCTCATCTGAGAAGCTTCTTCAGTTCTGAAGAAGGGTTAGGGTTAGGGTTAGTTCTGAAGAAGCTTCTCGGATGAGAGGTGAAACGTCTTCAAGTAACTTAAAGAAGTCCAGACGCTTTTCTTTGCAAGCTCCTTTGACTACGATGACCTGGATGACTGAGAACCTTCACACACAGCAAAATCTCCAGTGTTAAATTAACACTGGAGAGTGTCTATATGGGCCCACACCTCTGAGTGTTAAACACTGTTGAGTGTTAAATTAACACTTTTGACAGTGTTATATGTTTAAAAGTAACCTAGTCAGTTTTGAAGATTAACAATGGCTAACACTGAGCAGTGCTGATTTTCTAACACTGGAATATTTCTAACATTTTGAGTTATTTTCCAGTGTTAGAAAATCAGCACTGCTGTGCAGATGTATTAGTTATTCTTTGTTGTAGTTTTTTTTTAAATCAGTAGCCTCAGGTCTTTTTACTTGTAGTTTCTGTCTTCTGTCCATGGTTTTAGCTTGTTTGTATTCTCTTGCATATTTCAGGTTTTGTTCGTCCCCATGTTTGCCCGTATCTTGTTTATTCTCCTTTACAGTGTTAGATGTTCCTTTAATTTGCTGGTCTTGCATGTGTTGTGTTCAGTTTTGCTTTTGACTCTGTTCAACTGTCTCCACTTCCCCTAATTGCCCTTCTTTGTATATAAAGCTGCTGTCTTCTCTTGTCCTTTGTCAGTGTCTGTTCTATCCTGGTATTGCTACCCTTAGTATGTTTTCTAGGTTCTGGTTTCATTAAGTTTATTGTTTTCATTTTTATTATTTTGTACTTGTTTCAAATTTTGTACAGCTCACAATAAATGACTTGCTTTCAGTTCCATTCAGTCTGCCTCTATGATTCACTCCTAACATTAAACTCCATGAAACAGCTTTTGGATAAGTTTCTTTTAAATCTTATTAAGGGTTAACATGTGTGCTGTTTTTTAATGTTTAGCTTTCAGCTTCAGCAGCAGACACTCTAAGGTAGGGGTCTCCAACCTTTTCCCCCTCTGAGAGCTACTCATCCTTTCAAATGTTTCATTTCAACACAAACCAACCGAATAAGCTTGTTTTTCCTGAACATTTACAAAAATGTTGGTATCCACAACTTAAAAGTTGCATTAACATCACAAAAATATTTAGTTCACTTGCAAGTGCATGTTTTATGTCTGTATACACTACAAAGAAATGTATCTCGCACTACTAAATTAAAACAATGCTGTCAAAACAAAACAATGCAATTACAAATACACAGATATTATTTATTCAATTATGATTTCGTTACATGTGCTTGTTTCATTTCTCAAAAGCATTCACACTAAATATGTTTTTATCTTTGCCTTGTATCTGTAGGTTCAGGCGGTTAATTTTCTCTCTCAGTCACATCTGTCAGGAAACCAAGATCAAGCAGCAACTCAGGTAATATCAGATAATAGTGTGGTATCCTCCTTCCTCACTTCCATAAAAGCCTCGGTTTCACCGATCAATGAAAGAAAGCATTTCAGTATCTAACCCGACTTAACCGTCTTATTCTGTGTGGAGGAGGAGATCCCTATACTTGCCAGAGTGTTCCTCCAGGAACAACTTGAAGCTTTGGTGTTGCTTTGCCTTTGCTCGAATGGAGCTGATGACATTAACATTATTAACAACAGGCAGCATGACATGGTCAAATTCCATCATTTATGGGCATAGAGCCTGTTGGTAAGTGATGCAATGATAGTTTAGAAACTTAAGAAAGTCCGGGTCCAATTAAATCCTGAGTCACAGCAGGTGCTCCATCAGTTTTCACAGACACCAGGTTTTCAACAGGGATCTTTTTTTCCCTACAAAGTAGTCCTTCAGTGATTGTAAATATCTGCTCCTCTACTTGTAGTTTTCAGTGGAAGTAAAAAAGTCACCAAACACCATCTGAATGAAAACAGCCAGCTGGGCTGTATCACTGGAGTCGACAGACTCAGCACACTGAATTTAAAATGATTTGCACCTCTGCACGTCCAATTCCGGCAGTTTTAATGCATCTGCAGACAGTGCAGACATACTCCTTGCCAGTCACCTAATAACATTTCAGCCATGCAGTCATAGTTTCCTTTACAATCCTGCCATCAGTGAAGAGCTTTTAGTGCTTCATTGAGTGATTTGCCACTTTCAACAAGGCCTCTGTCGCGGCATTGACCTTCTTCGTACTGCCCATCAAAACTGACTCATCAAGTTGGACAGCATTGCAACTGTTTGACACCTAATTGTCAAATAATCATCTGATAGAAAAACTATGAATTTGATTCCTCGTACATATAAGTTGGTTTGATGATTGACCAATCAAATTTGACTACACAAGTTTTGTAATGTATTTGAAAAGGAGCAACATGTTGGAGGCTCCTGCTCTAAGAAGTATGCTGTCCAGATTTTCCAGAAAGTTCCTTTTATTTTAAGAATGTTTTTTTAAGTTAGCTAAAGGTACCATGCTATCTAGTGTCACAGGGATAAGCATTTTACTAATCAAGCTAGCCTAACTAAATGAGCTAGTCTGCCTAATCCTGTGAACTGAATATGGTCACACTCACACATACAACTGTCACACATACAACAAAACGGCACCTTTCAAAAAGTCAAGAATTCAAAACAACAGACCTCAAACCTGTGGGTGAGATCACAATGGCCAGTGTAGCTAGAGATGAAGATGTAAGGTGATTGTTGCCAACAAATGCAAAAGACTGAGACGTGAAAGAAGTATTTATATAGATGCACCACCTGCATGAAAGACTTTTAAAATGCATAAGTACAGAGTTAGCCAGAAATTACCAAAAATAATAACACTCTGACAGAAAAAGACAGTCTCTTGATTTGTGTTTTTCTCTTGCAAATGGACTTTCTTACTAAAGGTTTTATCTCAGTGTGTTTTTCCTGTGTGCTGCTCCAGTGTTGCCAGTGTTAGGTATATACTGGGTGCACCAGCCTCAAAAGCACAAACTTTAACACCAGTATGCATCTAAAGACCCCTGTAATCAGAAGCAGGAAGAGAAGTCAACCACATACAATGTACTGTCACATACAGAGCACAAACAGGTTTTAACCACATAGACAGCTGGTTCCTTAAATGTCTGCCATGAAACATTACTCGTGCAGGACCATCCTTTATTTGCTGATCTTCACAGTCCTCATCCTCACTCCGGATGCTCAGAGTAAGTGATTCTTAATCATTTTAAATAACTCCATTTCAGTCTGAACACGTCTGCTTCTCTGTTCACGGCTGAGTTAAAAAATTTTACTGTTACAGATCGAAAATTGTGGAAAACAACTGTAAAAGGTTTAAAATATCCTTTATCTTTTGCTATACACAAAAACCCAAAGCAGGCATCTAGTAGTTTTTATAGTAATTGAAAAGGACACGTTGAAAGGCTTGACCGCGCAGCCTTCAAACCTTCCGCCTTCAAAGAAAGCCTCAACATTAAGGACAAAAAAAGACACTGTGAAATGGTCTTTGATGCTATGCTGGAGATTTTAGTTGAGTTCACACATGTGGACGATCTTTAGAGGTTTTCTGGATGTTTTAATATTCATCCATCCATCTATTCGCTTCTGCTTATCCCTTTTCAGGGTTGCGGGGGCTGGAACCCTGCCGACCTGGGGCGAGAGGCAGGGTGCACCCTGGACAGGTTGCCAGACTGCCGCAGGGCTAACACAGACACAGGCAACAATTTGCATTCACATTCACACCCGCTTTTAATAACATACATTTTTAATTACTAAAACAATACCATCCACTTACTGTACCAATCTTGAATCAATATAAAATCTGAATATTTTTTCCTCAACTTTTCTGACATAACAGAAACTCATTAAACGTCACAATGCAGCTGTTTCACCTCATATTTAGTCTCTTTTTGTACATTTTGAGCGAATCATAAAAATACCCAGCCTTTAACGTTCAGAAATTTGAACACAGATGACTTGCTTCCCTGAATTTACTGTGTGGTGGACACAAACCTGTGAAACATTTTCTGTGCACTAGTTAAGATTGGAGTGCATAGTCATTTCTAAACTATACAGCTAAAAACAAATTAAAGGAAAACTTTGAAAATGCAACAAATCTCAATGGGGAAAACTATGGACTGGGTAGTGTGTTAGGAATAACAAGGATGCCACATTTTGTACTGGAGATGAAAATTATCGACCTACAAAGGCTGAATTCAAAGTCAGACAAAAATTATGACTTCAGGCTAGTCCATTTTGGCAAACTGTTACTGTAGCAACTCAAAATAGTGCTTAGCGGTTTGTGTGACCCCCACCCCCCACATGTTTGAATGTATGCCAGACACCATCGGGGCATGCTCCTGAGGAAGGAATGGTGTCCTGGGGATCTGCACCCAGATCTGGACCAGGCCATCACTGAGTCCCTGGACAGTCTTAGGTGCAACCTGGTGGTGTAAGATGGACTGAAACATAATGTTACACAGGTGTTCTGTTGGATTTATGTCAGGTTGGTGTGGAGGCCAGTCAGTGGTGCAAATTCTTTCATCCTCTCATGTGCAAACTCTCGCCACATAAGGCCGGGTACTGTTGTTGACTAGGAGGAACCCAGGACCCACTGCACCAGTGTAGAATCTGATAGTGGGTGCAAGAATTTAACTCCCAGATTTAGTCATCGTTCCTTCCACCACTGACCCTCCACCAAACCATCTGTGAAAAACACAGGACATCAGTGGTGGACCTGCCTATACTGATATTCTCACAGGAAAAATCTCACAGCTCTTTTTTAAACTACTGTGAATTCTCAGGGTTTATCTTATTCTTCTCAACATAAAATTATTTGGTACAAAATGAAAAGCAAATGATTTCTTAAAGGTTTTCTAGAGGACAGTAATGATACGTGCTGTCACAGAAGTTTAAACTTCCAGTTTTTCTGTCATATGATAAACGGCTCCGTGACACCTGCTGGTGGATCTTGTAGTGAGAGTGTGAGCTCAGTTTTTAAGAGCAGTGACACTAAATTAATACACATGGCTTTAGGTTTCCCTTTGTGTTAGGACGGGTTCACTCACAGTTTGCTGAACTGCTGGAGTTCATGCAAATTACTTTTCCTGTCACAGTTCTGGGTCATTTTGACCCAACATTTTCTTTTTCTTATATTTTGGTGTTTTTTTCTGTACTAGGATTTATGTTCTGATTCTTTAGTTGTGCTGTGTTCACTATCATTATTCTAGATTTAGTTCAGTCTGCATCATTGTTACTTGTTTCTTGTTTTACATTGAAAGTCCATGACTTATGTCAGTGAATTCACTTTTACTTCTCTTTGTCTCGTTTGCCCTAATTCCTCCCAGCTGTGTCTCCCTCCTGTTTCCCATTCCCTGATTACTCCCCTGGGTATATAAGCCCTGTGTTTTCCTTTACTCTTTGTCATGTCATCAATGTTGCTACCCTCTAGCTGCTGTGTGATTGGCTCCTGTTTAGGTTCTCTGTTCCAATTCAGTCCGTAGAGTTTTGGATTTTGTTTTTGTTTTGGTGAGTTTAATTGATTGAGAGTTTTTTCCAGCAAAAAAGCTGGGTTTTGAATTTAAGTCCCGTCTCCAAGAGTTCTGCATTTTCGGTCCACCACTCCTGCTGCCTGCCTGCCACACAGCCTGTCATGACATCATCAAATAAATGTCACCCAGTGACACTTTTTTTCTAGATTTTTTTTTTCCATTTTTGATGTCTGTCATACCTCATGTTTACTTCTCTTTTGATCTTATTGTTGCAAATTATACTTTTTCTTTCTTTTGTACAGTGAGTATTCATTATACTTTTAATATCTTTCTAGAAAGGTTATAGGAATGTGCACAATTTTTATTTCTGTTTATATATTTATTTGTTTTGTCCAGTTAAACAGTCTTTATATAAATGTATTGTCTAAACACCTTTGATCAGTCTCTTGTGTAATATATTGTTTTATGTTCTAATTAAATTAAAATTAACATCAAACATTTCTTAATTTCTAATTGTTCTTCTTTATGTGTTTGGTATAATTTCTCTTCTGCAGGTGACTCTGACTGTTCTACAGAAATTAGAGTACGTCGCAACACAGTTTATAATGCATCAGCTGGACAACAACTTTGGATTAATTGCACAGTATTTTTTGCAATGATTCACCACCAACAGTCACCTGGTATAAAGTTGAGGAAGCTAATGTCCCCGTCAATGTCAGCGGTGACAGTCACATTATAACAGCATGGAAACATTTTAAAGGCTCAACAATGATCTTCTATTTGATCTTCCAAAACATTCTCAGACATGACTCTGGTCAGTATCAGTGTCAAAGTGGAGGGAATATGGGTCATGCCATCACTGTCAATGTCTACGGTGAGTGTGGATTCTTCTCTAAGAAACCTTCACTCACACTGCACAGTGGTCTTTTTCTGAATCTCATGATATTTTTTGTGCTGTTCGGACCTCAGACAGCGACTCTGTTTTGTTTTTACAAATCATGGTGAAATTACTGTTACACAGAATAATGTCAGAGGTAAGAAAGGTTTTACGTTAAGTGTGTGTTGTTGTAGCTGTATTAAATCCAAACTGACTGAAAACTGTTTTTCTTTCAGTCAGCACAACTTCTGCTCCTGACAACACAGAAGGCTTGTTGCTCTATGTGTACATATCACGTACAGCAACAAGCTATCCACTCACTTTCCGATTACATGAATGACTAATGAGCTCTTGAAATTTTTGTGGTTCATTTGGAAATGCAAAATGTAAAATTAATTGTTTTTGCGATTAAAAAAACATTAAATATTCTCCATATCTGTTAGGTTTAAAATATTATAACAAATTATTCTCATTCTGTGTTTCTTCTAAAGCAATGAAAAAACACACAAACAACTTTTGTTTTAATCTCATCAATGCCCAAAGTTTCAAGTGATAGATATATACTGAGTGTATCAGCCTCCAAAACACAAACTCTAACACTATTAACAAAGACGCCTGTAATCAGAAACAGGAAGTGATGAAGTCAGCCAGATACCATGCACTGTCTCTACAGAGCACATACAGGCTTTACACATGTAGGCAGCTGGTTTACTAAGTGTCTGCTATGAAACATTACTCATGCAGGACCATTCTCTATTTGCTGATCTTCACAATCCTCATCCTCACTCTGGATGCTCAGAGTAAGTGATCCTTATTGTCTTTAAATGTCTCCATTGCAGTCTGAACAGGCTGTTGTTTCTCTATTCATGGCTGAGTTTAATATTTTTACTGTTACCGAACATTTAAAAACTGGTACATAGTTTGAAGTTTCCACTTTTAACACAAAAATAGAGACTCGGGGTTGTCTTGGGTTGACATGGCATCTTCTTGCTATGTCATCTTAAATTGGTCATGTGATTGGTTTACAGTTTACAGACTACTTTATTCTTCCTCAGCCAGGCAGTAGCACTTGTACAATTGTTTCGCCCCTCTAGCTCCTGGTAAGACAAAGATAGCTTCACCCATCCGTGTGTTGAAAAAAATCCAGACTGCATTTTCTGCTAGTTATGATAATGGCCTTGTAACGATAGAAATAATAATTAGTTAGATTACTTGTTACTGAAAAAAGTAATGGTGTTAGTAATGCCAATACTTTTAACACCATTATTCCCATCACTGATTGTAGCACTGTGATGTTTGGTGGATATTACCCAATATGTGTGGCTGTAACTGCAGCCATCACACCACAGATGACTTACTTACGTGAATTTACTGCTTGGCGGACACCAGTGCAGCATGCACTACAAAGACCGAATTCAAAGTCAGACAAAAATTATGACTTCAGGCTAGTCCATTTTGGAAAACTGTTACTGTAGCAACTCAAAATAGTGCTCAGCAGTGTGTGTGACCCCCCACAATGGCAGAATAATCTCCACAGACTCTCATTTACATCTGTCACATGTGCTCAGGGTGAAACTGCTCTCACTGGTGAAAAACAGAGGGCGCCAGTGGTGGACCGAACTACATTGATATTCTCACAGCAAACATCTGACAGCTATTTTTTAAACTGCTTCTGGGTGAAAAGCAAAATCATCTCTTAAAGGTTTTCTTTTTACAGGAGAAAGTGTGAGCTCAGTATTTAAGAGCAGTGGAATATCTGACAGTAAAAGGGAGACATGAAATTAATACACGTGGCTTTAGGTTTCCCTTTGTGTTAGGACGGGTTCACTCACAGTTTGCTGAACTGCTGGAGTTCATGCAAATTAC
>NW_005187595.1:1087307-1105295 GCF_000239375.1 Pundamilia nyererei
AACATGTAAACTGTCCATCCTGCAGGGAAGCCAAAGAAAGACAGTCAAGCTGAAAATCAGGTAAGATATAAAATATTTCAAGCTTATCACATTTTTCCATCAATAATGTTAACCCACAAACATTTTTGAATGTTTAAAGCAGATGGAGATCCCCATGGTGGATCAATTCTTTTCAAAAGTCATCTTCAAGCACTTGGAAAGAGGAAAGAGGAAGACCCGATGCTCTGCGATCTCGGAGATGTAACAAGGACACCATCATCGTAACTCAATGAGCTGACATTATCAAGATATGATGAACAGGCATATTGACCAAGGAGGGCAATATGCCTGCTCGAGGAGGAGAGCAGCTATGTTGTGTTTGCTGCTCCCAACCACAAGCTGTACAATTAGCAGGTGATGCAAAGATTTACTTGAAGTGTAAAATACAACCTGTAAACCATAAGCAGTCATCTCCAGGGCTGAAAAATGATGTCCAAGTGCCAAAGCCTGCAATTCTTTAAATGTCCACTTGAGGCGGTCTCAAAGTTTACAGCAGAAATAAACATGGTTACAGGATGGTACAAGAAAATGGTTTTGGTCTCTGTGGCTAATTTCCCAGTTTATTTCATTAGCTTGTCAGAATCCTGGAGTTTTCGATCCAGCCTTTTCAGTTTTTCTACTTTCAATTTCTGTCATTTTTAGTTTTTCTGTCTGACTTCTAGTCATATAATTTAAAAAATTTTTTTAAAAAAAATCTCTATTAGTTATTTCTTGTTGATTTTGTTATATAGCCTAAGGCTTTTTTTCTTGAAGTTTCTGTCTTCTGTTCCTTATTTTAGTTTTTTTCGTCCCCATGTTTGTCCATATCTTGTTTATTCTCCATCATATTGTTAGATGTTTCTTTAATTACCTACTTCCTGTTTTATTTTGCTAGTCTTGCATGTGTTGTGTTCAGTTTTGCTTTTGACTTTGTTCAACTGTCTCATCCTCCCCATCTCCCCCCATCTGTCCACTTCCCCTAATTGCCCTTCTTTGCACATAAAGTTGCTCTCTCTCCTTGTCCTTTGTCAGTGTCTGTTCTATCCTACTATTGTTAGCCTTAGTATGTTTTCTAGTTTTTGGTTCATTGTCCATTTTTATTATTTTGTACTTGTTTTAAGTTTTGTACAACCTGCTTTCAGTCCACAATAAATGGCTTGCATTCAAATTCAAATTCAAATTTGATTTGTCACATACACAGTCATACACAGTACGATATGCAGTGAAATGCTTAGACAACTGCTCGTGACCTAAAGAAAAAAAGAAAAGGCTATGAATAAGATAGGAAATAAATATGAAAATTAAAAAGGGTAAATTTAACTAGGAAGGAATAAAGTAAAATATAAAAATAAAAGTTAAAAATGAAATAACTGTACAACACAAATTAGAATGAAGGGTAAATTTAACTGGGAAAGAATAAGATAAAAAATATAAATTAAAGTTGACAATAAAATAACTGCACAACAAAATACACAATACACAGTATAGAAATATATAAGAATGTATGAAGGAATATAAATATATATATACACAATAACAGCAGCCGTTACATTAAGTGTGCATCTGATTCACTCCTCATATTAAACACCTTGAAACAGCTGGATAAGTTTCTTTTAAATCTTATTAAGGGTTAACATGTGTGCTGGTTTTAATGGTTAGCTTTTAGCTTTACCAACAGATACTCTAAGGCAGGGATCCCCAACCCCCCCGAGAGCTACTCATGCTTTCTAATATTTCATACCTAATTTCAACTCAAACAACCCAAAAAGCTTGTTTGTCCTGAATATTTACAAAATGATGTTGTCCACAACTTACATTTTGCATTAACACATCAAAAAAATATTTAGTTCACTTGCAAGTGTCAGGGCTGACTGAATGGACTCCTACGAAGACTTGGAATCAAAGCAGAAAACAGTCTTTATCTACACAAAGCACCATGTGAACTATATACAACGTGAGGGGACAGACAGGGCTCCAGGGATCCCCAGCAGATGGAGGGAAGAAACACACTCTCCACACTTGCTCTTTGATCCTCACTCCATTCACTCCACACGCTCCACTTCCTCGCTCAGTCGCTTCATTTCCGCACTCCGAATCTCCTCACGCAAACTGGCTTCACTCCAAAGACACAAGCGCAGTCATTCAGGAAACACAGGAGCAGGTCCAGGGAAATGAGAGAATTACCGCTAAGAACACCAGGGAACTCACTAAGCTGGGCGAATCTAAAGAAATTTTCTTAGGGTGGCATGAGAATGGCATGGAAATCAAATGGGGTGGCAAAATCAAAGCCTTTTTAAAAACACATATGCAGGTGTTACATATGGTTAAAATGACTAAAATCCAGTAAATATACACGTTTCATATAAATATAGTCTATAACTTAATTATTTCTGTAGCCCACATAATTAAACACTTTAGTTAAATAACACATTTGAATGCTGATTTAATCTACTGTATAGCCTGTATAATAAATAAATATGTAGCCCAGTAACTATAAAATCCAGAAAGCTACAAACCACGGGGTGGTTCATTTACAAACACAAGTCTAATTTAAGTTGAACTGTTTTTTATTAGAAAAAAAATCTAATTGTTACATGCTTAAATTTACACTGTCGTGAACAAAAGGTTAAACCTAGTTTTTCATGATTTGTTGGGTTACCCCTCTGAGGTCCAAAATATAATTGGCCTTTTTTGACTACTTTTAACCTAGTGCTAGTAGCCCTGTTGCTAATGAGAGTCAGTAACGGTCCAGTGATGAGACCGTAGACTGCCAGGTAATGAGCCTCAGGTGTGTGATTACAGCCAGGTGCGTAGGCCAATGGCGGGAGCCTGAGATGAGCTCTGCCCAGGCAGTCAGGAGACAGAGGAATAGGGAGGAAGAGTGAGAGCAGGAACAAAATCAAAACAAAAGAACATGTAGCCTCACTGAGTCAGCTGGGTAGACACAGGGACACTGCACCAAGTGCATGTTGTATGTCTGTATACACTGCAAAGACATGTATCTCACACTAAATTAAAACAGTGCAGATACAAAGATATTACTTATTCATTCATATCCCTGTTTCACTTCTCAAGAGTTTTTTTTTTTAATCTCTGCCTTGTAACTGTAGGTTACAACTGTCAGGGAAGCAAGATCAAGAAGCAACCCTTCATCAGATTATAGTGTGGTATCCTCCTCCCTCATTTTCCAGATGAATGAAAGAAAGCACTTTGGTATCTTACCTCGACTTAACCATCTGACTTCAGTATAGAGGAGGACATCCCCATACTCGGCAGAGCGTTCCTCCAGTAACAACCTGAAGCTTCGGTGTTGCTTTGCCTTTGCCCGAATGGAGCTGATGACATTAACATTATTAACAACAGGCAGCACGACATGGTCAAATTCCATAACTTTTGGGCATACCCATATGGAAAAGAAATAGTAAAAACTTATATGTGATTACTCATTAAAGTGGCCACTTTCATGAGTAAATCATATAAGGCTTACATGATTTACTCATGAAAGTACTTTACTTTCATATATTGTTTTAGTAAGTATCCAAAACATACAAGTTTCATTATATAATTTTTCAAGGGATCTTATATGTGTTTTCATACTTATATGCTTTTCATACAAGTTTCACCCAAGACAGATACAAACTTTATAAGATTTATATATATATTTTCCATATGGGTATAGCCTGTTGGTAAGTGATGCAATGACAGTTTAGAAACTAAACTCCTGAGTAACAACCTGCCACAGCAGTTGTCACAGACACAAGCTTTTCAACAGGCATGGTTTTTTTTTTTTTGCAAAGTAGTCTTTCAGTAATTGTAAATATCTGCTGCTCTGCCTGTAGTTTTCAGTTGAAGTAAAAAAGTCACCAAACACCATCTGATTGACAACAGCCAGCTGACTCCGCACACTGAATTAAAAATGATTTGCACCTATGCATGTCCAATTCCAGCTGTTATAATGCATCTGCAGACATTGCAGACATTCTCCTTGCCACAATATTTGCACCAAGTACACTGGCAATAGCAGACAAAATTTCTTTAGTACTTTTAAGGTCACTGGATAACGGCTACGTCTAATGCGTTTTCCTTTGAAAACGCTTTGTTTTCTCTCTTCGGTTTGGCCTCCCGTCCACACTGCGATGGCGTTTTCCCCAAGGAAAAACACAGCGTTTTGAAAATGCTTTCAAAAACACATAGATTTCAAAACGGAGCTGTCCCGTCGCAGTGTGGACAATCAAAAAGGCAGACTTTCTAAAATGTTGACACATTTTAGTCATGTGATGCAGTCATGTGACCAATTAAACAAAGAGGGCATTGTACAGCAGTTGTTTTGATTGCTCTCAATTCTGACAGCCCTACAAAAAGATTAATATCAGTTTGTACATGCTCCAGATAGCTTTTCTTCAAATTCTTTAATTCTCACTCGCTTTTGCTCATGTGTAGGACTTGAACGTAAGCGTTTTGGGCCCTTTCAATGTGGACGCACAACTCTGTGAAAACGACTGAATGTGGACGCGGAGCATTTTCAGATGAAAACGCAGTTTTCAAATCTATCCAGGCTAGTGTGGACATAGCTAACATTTCATAGCCTCTTTTACAATCCTGCCATTTGTTAAAATATGTTCATTTAGTCATGAGCTGCTGTAACATGAAACAAGTGGCCTCAACATACACTCAAGTTCTTTAAAAACTTGCTAATGAACTACTAATTTTATTCAGGTGTGTGGCAGCAGGGACCCATGGAAAAGTTTCAGGACACCGGCCCCCGAGGACCTGACTTTGACACCTGTGCTCTACGCCCTAGTTCAGTTGACAGATGTATTTACATAGATGCGCCACCTGCATGAAGGACTTCTAAAATGCATTAATAAATAGGTTTTGCAGGAGGTTAAAAAATATTATCCACGCTAATAGAAGACATTCTGTTGAATTGTTGATTTGCTAAAATGCTTGTGTGTTTTTTCTTTTGCAAATTGTTGTTATTTCCAAAATTTTGTATCGGCCTTATTCCTGTGTGCTGCAGAGCTCCAGTGTTGCTACAAAATGATGTTAAACAGCTGCACAATTGTTCTGTTGGCATGTTAGTTCATTACCAAGAATGTGGGTGCTGTTATTTTCAGCCAATGCTATGCACACAATCATCCTGCCATTAATGCTCACTGGTTTATCAAATGTTTATTAACCTGCTACTAAAATTAGTCTCAGTGGTGTCAGTGCACATCCATGACATCCGTACTGTTGTGAAACCACACCTCTGATAACAGTTATCGTTTAATGTCTTACACACTGTCTGTACCATATCAGCTATCCACTCACTTTCCAACTACATTAATGTAGTTGCAAAGGTCAAGGCCAGAGATCACCTGGCCTGGAAATGCATTGTTGACCAAGATGGAAACCCTACAGTACACACAGCAATGTATTGGCTTTGTGGACAACCTCTCCTGTCAACCGCCGGCTAGGGACAAAAGAAAGAAGAAAGAACTACATTGTTGACTGATGAGCTCCTGTAGTTTTAGTGATTCATTTGGAAGTTTAGGACGTAATATTAGTCATTTTGTGCAATTAAATAATACTGATTTTTTTAGATCATGATAATGAATTATTCTCATACTGTGTTCGTGTAAAGCACTAAAGTAAAAAAAAAAACAAAACTGAAAAATACACCAAGGTGTGTTGGTGCTGTGGTAGGTACATACTGGGTGTAACACTATTATGCATCCGAAGACCCCTGTAATCAGAAACAGGAAGTGAAGTCAACCATATATCATGCACTGTCACATACAGAACACATACAGGTTTTACACAAGTACACAGCTGGTTCCTTAAATGTCTGCCATGAAACATTACTTGTGCTGGACCATCCTCTATTTGCTGATCTTCCCAGTCCTCATTATCACTCCGGATGCTCAGAGTAAGTGATTCTTACTAACTTTAAATGGCTCCATTTCAGTCTGAACCCTACTGAGTTTAATATTTGCACTGTTACAGGTGCAAAATGCAGAAAACAGCTACAAAATTGTAAATATCCTTTACTGTTTACCTTAAATGTTAATTCAGTGCACGCGTCTAGTATTTTTTTTATAGTATTCTTAAGATGCACCAAAAGGCTTGACCGTGCAGCGCTCACACCCTCTGTCTACCAAAAGCCTCAACACGAAGGACAAAACGCTGTGAAATGGTCTTTGATGCTATGATGTAGATTTTAGCTCAACATGTGAATGATTTTTAGACTTTTTCCAGATATGTTAATAGTAGCAACAACAATACCACAATACTGTGCCAATCTTGAATCAATATAAATCTGAATTTAAAAAAAAAAAACTTTTTTGAAAATGATGATGATTCTTTTAACAAATCTGTACTGAAGGACTGGACTCATTAAAGGAAACTTATATTTAACCACTTTGTGAACATTTAGTTCCAAATCCTAAAAACAGTCAGACTCTAATATTCCAAAGTTTAAAAGGCTTAAATCTGTTTGTTTCTTTTTTTTTTTTTTTTAAGAATTTGTTTCAGTCAATTCAGAGCAGCAACGTGCTCAAACCACAAATACACCACAGACTGACTTTCTAACCTGATTGTACTGTTTAGTGACACAGGTGCAGCATGGAAACCTATAAAGCTTTTTCTGTGATCTAATTCAGATAGATTTAGAAAAACTTAATTTAGGTAAATATATGCTCAGTCTTTCCTAATCTATATTTTGTTGTTCTTGTTTCTGCAGGTGATGACTCTGACTGTTCTACAGAAATTAGAGTACGTCACAACACAGTTCATAATGCCTCACTTGGACATCAACTTAGGATTAATTGCACAGTTATTTTTTGCAGTGATTCACTACCAACAGTAACCTGGTATAAACTTGAGAAAACAGATGTCCCCGTCAATGTCAGCAGTGACAATCACATTAAAACAGAGTGGAAACCTTTAAACAAGTCAGCAAGGATCTTCTATTTGATCTTCCAAAACATTCTCAGAAGTGACTCTGGTCAGTATCAGTGTCATGGTGGAGGGAGTATGAGTCATGCAATCACTGTCATTGTCCACGGTGAGTGATCCTTTATACATATCAAGACTAAATGATGACTACATGATTTTATTTTTTCCTGCTACAGAATAATTCATTCAACATCCCTCATTAATTCTCAGATAATCTGATTTATGATATGATTTCTGAAAAACAAACAGCTCAAATCTTTTTCAGATAATGTGAAGCTCACCACAGCTTTGTGGACAACTTTGGCACCAGGGCCCTATTTCAGGAAGCCGGTTTAGAAAACTCAGAGTGAAAAACGATACTCAGGGTTGAGTAACCCTGAACTGTCCAACTCGGAATATTCGGTTTCAGAAAGGCTGATAACAATTAGTTCAATCAACGCGGAGTTGCTTTAACCCCAAGTTAAGCGCGCGCACGAGAATACATAAAGCCCTGATTAGTGGAGCACAGATTAAGCGAGTCACCATGGAGACGGAGGGAAAGAAGGCGCGGTCAATGTATTTTACAGCGCTTGAGGCCGAAATTCTGATGGCAGTATATAGAAAAAAAGTAACACAGCCTCAGCTGCAAAAGAAAGGGAGCATGCATGGCAAAACATAGCCGACAGAGTCAATGCGTGAGTGTTAATTTAAACATTGATCTAGGGATTTCCACCCATTTAACACGTTATTTTATTATATTTTATTTTATTTTTTATTTCATACATTTTATTTTGTGATGTGATGTGAGCGCAGGTGCAACCCAACAGGCCCCAAACGTTCCTGGCAGCAAGTAAAAATGAAATATAAAAATATAGTCCAAACAGGTATGGTGTAATTGTATTATGAGCCATAGTGCTTGGTCTGTTTGTCCGATGTAAATCAATTGCAGTTAGAGGCTACATTAATTTCCCCTCTGTAAGCACTTATTGAAATTATCTGAGCATTACAAGTACATATTTGCTTACTCTGTATGCTCAAATGTGACCCATTATGGCCACTAGAAAAAAAGCGGAGGCCCAAAAAACAGGTGGGGGTCCTCCACCACCACCACTCACAGAGCCTGGCCACTTGGCTTCCACATTTGTGATAATGTTGGCAGCATCACATATGATCTTCACAGTGCAGAGAACATAAATTAGCATCCATTACTAATAATGAATTAGTAATTGCTTCATTTACTGAAGGAGCAATGATTGGAATGTGAGTGCCATCTATACAGCCAATCACGCCTGGGAACCGTGAAAATAAATGTAAAATTTAAGTAGTAGTTCAAATATCACCACATCATGAATTAAGTTTCGTTCATCCTGCTACCTGCAATTTTGTGGAATCCCTCTTTGATGAATCTTGTGGGTCTATGACCGGGGAACACCACAAACGAGTACAGGAGACGTTTCAGTGCAACTGTAACCTTCCTGACTGCCCGACAGACGGTAGCCTTGGAAACGTGCTCAGCGTCACCAATATTATACAGAAAGCTCCCGTTTGCAAAAAAACGAAGTGCAATACAAATAATATGTACAGAACTGAGAGAATGTCCACGATGTGTCACATGAGCAATATTAGGCCTGAGGATGTTATTCAAATAAATTGTAGATTGTGCTGAAAAACGGTAACGTTCACACAGGAAATCATCAGGAAATGATAAAATGTCCAAACGCGCTCTAATCACTCTCTCCCGGCGGAGAGCTCTGTGGAGAATTTGGGCTTCAACATCTACTGGCTCTTCAAGGAAGGGACACGCCATGTCTGACACTTCCTACAGTCAGGTTTCCGACAAAGAGGCGGAGAACGTCAGGGTTAGTTGAAGTAAACCTGCTAGGGGGCAGGTTAGCTTCACGGAGTGTGTCGTCATAGTAACTCACTCAGAATTAATCTAAACTCGCTTTGTGACACCGAAAACCCAGAGTTTTCGTTAACTCAAGGTATACTTACTCAGAGCTTGCACTAAACCGGCTTCCTGAAATAGGGCCCAGGTAAGAGACTTCCGTTTACCGTTTTGTTTGCCTTGTTTTGCGAACATTATGTTTCCCACACTAATTTTTATATCACTGCTTCTTTGATGCTACATCAATCGTCCTCTGATTTCTTGCAGTGAATACAACTTCTGCTGACACTTTCTGGCCAGTCATATACCGTGTTGTTGGGAGTGTGGTATTTGTCACCGTAGTAATATTAATATGTGTTACATCGAAGCAAGGTTGCAAAGGTGAGATGTTTGGGTTTGTACATAGAGGAACTGGTTGTGTTGCTGAAAGGATAAAGTTTAAACCCCCCAATTAATTAATTAATTAATTAATTAAAATTGCACATAAAGTTAATACTTATGTCATGCTATGCACATTCACTATCATGATCCTGAGAAGATGAACTGACTTCCTTTCATCTGTGTTATCCAGGAAAACCGAGGAAGACAACAAAACCAAGTCAGGAGCTCTACACTCATATCTATGACAACGATGTATGATGACGATCCTCATGTCTGAAATGCTCTAAAATCAGTCTGTAAAGCTCAATTTATTATAATCAGCATATTTTACTGATGTGTGAGCTAAGCCTTGCTACAATTTCTTATTTAAATCTACTGGCGTCTCACTGGTGTGTGTTACCGTGTACCCAGTTTAGCATTTTTTGAATTCCTGTAAATCAAATCAAACTGTAGAAGTGAAATTTCCTACTTGAGAAACCACTATTGTTTAGTCTGCAAAGACTGCGGGTGCATGTGTGTGTGTGCGTAAGTGTGCATGTGTGTACGTGCGTGTGTGTGGTGTATGACACATTGGAAAGGTAATAGTTTTGCTTCCTGTACAGGTAACAGTTTTGCACACATCCTGTGCAAACAGGACCTTTGACTGTATTTATGATTGAATTAGTGTGTTTGCATCGCTGCTCTCTGTCGTTGATGATTAAAGAAGCTTTTCTTCTTTGGTATTTGAGTGTCTTTGCATTTGGGAGCAGGAAGTAGAATTGAACCACACACCACATGAGCATATGTGAAGACAACGGCTCCAATGGTTTTACAGAAAAAGAAAAGGAAGATGTAACTCATAAAGTTAGCCTTCCACTCATTATCCCACAGCTGTTATTGCACTAAGAAAACTAAATTTTACTTCAAAAGTTACTTGTTAAATAACAACATAACAAAATACTTTGATGTGTCTAAAATAAACCACACTACAACACGTTGCACAATGGCTGCAATGCATTAGCTCATAGTTTGGAAAGTTTCCATTATAACCAGATGGTGATATTGTCGCAGCATCGCTCTATTGTGACAAACTAACCAAACCGCAATGAGACACTTGTGCAACATTGCAGCAATGTAATAAAACAGTAATACGATGTATTTTACAGATTGCACCCATAATTTTCTATCACAGTTGGGGTAATGGTGTAATAATAACTGTGAAACATTTTTAAAAGTTGATGAAATATATTTAGAACATTCTTTTGTAACAATACAGCAATGCTCAGGTCCAGTGTTTTTGAGCATAGAATATCAAGCATCAGAATAAGGAATGTTACTACCATGTTGCACCAACCCAGTGGTTCCCAAACTTTTTTTGCTAGGCCCCCCTTTGTTTTACAAGAAAAATGTTCGTGCGGGGCACAAACACATCCTCCAACCACACACACCCCTATTTTGCTCCATTGCGGTTTATTTCACACCTCAAACATTTAGTAAACAATTAAGCAAATACAAGTAATCTGCAATAAATTACAGGTAGTAATAAAATAAAATACTAACTCTTTTACGCTACGTCCGCACCTACACGGGTATTTTTGAAAACGCAGCTGTTTCATCCACATGTAAACAGCGTTTTGAATCAACGAACATTGACATTTTTTAAAAACTGTTTACATGAGATGAATTGCAGAATGGCAGATAGAGACAAAATACTGTTAATCTGACTATCTTCAAGTTTTACACGCTTACATACACACACGCAGTTACTGTCCCTCCATTTAGAAAGACAGAGGTGTCACGGTGTAATTATTTTACGTGTAGTTATTTTTTTCCCGTGTAATAATATTCAACATCGCTGTCAATACATTTTTCCAAGAATGCCTCTCTGTGCAAAATGGGTTTAAAAACATAAACAGCTGTAGGATACTGTTCGTCCATGATTTGAACCGGGGGACAAATTTGTATCCCACTGTAACTTTACTGTATAAAGAGCTAACATCTCCAAAATGTCAGGAGTAGTTAGTCATTATGAGAAGTGTTTGTGAACTAAAAATCAAGAATGTGGGATACTGTTTGCCCGTGATTTGAAGAGCCCAGCGCGTGCTCCCGATGCAGGGAAAACCAATTATGCAGGGGAGACCTACCTTGGCACTTGTGCAGGTGAAATCAAAGGGAAGATATGCTTCACCATATTTTCTAGTTTTTGGCTTAGAATGAAGTTGGTTTGGAAACATATTCAGCTATGCTTCATCTCCCATGCTAGCAGTGTCCAAGCGTTTTGTTCCCCCCCCCCTTTTCATACCTAGGGGGCGGGCCGCACACTTTGGGAAGGTCTGCACTAGTGATGGGATTTCCAGCTCTTTTTAGAGATCCGGCTCGGCTCACTAAAAAGAGCCGGTTCTTTCGGCTCCGAACCGGATCTTCAGGCTGTTTTGTTGCTTTAATTAATTTATCATTAACAATAATATAAAATTATGCAGAAAAGGAATTACTAATGTAAAAAAAGTGGTTTTATTTATATGTTTATATATGGCCCCTAGAGACAAAGCACGTACAAACTCTAAAGCATATACAAACTCCAAAACACATTTCTAGCGTTAGCTGAACTTCCAAAACAAAGCTACCCAGATCACTTAAATTACACAATTGAAAGCATGTGTGTATTGTTTGTGTATTTATAGACAAGCACTCATATTTATTCAAATAATTTTTAAAAAAAGTTCATTTACCCATTACTACCACACACCAAATCCGGTTGTTGATACTTCCTGGCTTGTGTAGCCACTAGGTAACAAAAGCTCAACACTGTGCCCTAGCATCCTGGAGCACTTCTGTTGACTTTTGTACGTGCTTCTGAGTTTTTACGTGTTTTGGAGTTTGTACGTGCTTGTGAGTTTTTATGTGTTTTGGAGTTTGTACATGCTTCGAGGTTTGTAAGTGCGTCTGAGTTTTTACGCGTTTTGGAGTTTTTACGTTTTTTGGAGTTTGTACGTGTTTTGGAGTTTGTACGTGCTTTGGAGTTTGTACGTGCTTTGTCTCTAAGGGCCACCATAAATATACTTTATTTATTCACTCCACATAAAATGTAATAAATAAATCTTATAATACAAAAAACAACTATTTACATTTTAAACTTTTAACTATTTAATTTTTCAGCTTTTTCCTTTTAAACAAATAATGTGAAACAACACAAAACACTGCAAACCACAACACAATTAAATATAAATTTAAATATTAAAACAAAAAGAAGATGCACATTCTCTGTCATATGGGCCTGCATGATTTCTGAATACTTTATCATTTGCAACTGAAAATAGTGGATGATTACTATACTTTTCTAATGTGACGTTGTTGTCCCTCGCTCTCTTTCTCTCTGGCTCTGTTCCTGTGCTACTGCAAGTGTAACTAACGCCCCTTCCCCCCTCTGGCCTGCGCAAAGTACAGGCCGCGTGTGTGGAGTTTAGCGGAAAAAAGGGCGAGAGAGAGGGTGAGAGAAAGAAAAAAAAAACCTCACAGCCGGCTGGCGTTGTTCACTTCAAAGAGTCGGCTCTAAGAGCCATTTCGTTCGCGAACGACCCATCACTAGTCTGCACAAACCAAACTTTGTAGGAAACAAAAATTGTTACTAGTATAATTTGCAGGCTAATAGTAAAGCCATTATCACAGAATGCTATGTGTGATAGTTAGTGCAGCTTATGAAAGATGGCTATTTTAAAAAGCAGAAACCTTGGCTAAATGTTTGGGCCTAGTTTCAGATACTACACTCAACAAAAATATAAACGCAACACCTTTGTTACTGCTCCCATTCCCCATGGGATGGACATAGAGACCTAAAATTCATTCCAGATACACAATATAACCATCCCTCCCAAACAGTGGTCACAAATCAGTCCAAATGTGTGGTAGTGGGCACATCTGCTATATTGAGATAATCCATCCCACCTCACAGGTGTGCCACATCAGGATGCTGATCTGACATCATGAGTAGTGCACAGGTGTACCTCAGACTGCCCACAACAAAAGGCCACCCTGGAATGTGCGGTTTTTTGCGCTATTGGGGGTCTGGGGACCCAGAACCGGTCAGTATCTGGTGTGAACACCATTTGCCTCATGCAGTGCAACACATCGTCGCTAAACTCCAGAGAAAACCCACACAGGCACACTGAGCACACTTAAACTCTACATTGAAATGCCCCAGTTGACCAGATAGCATCCTTTCTGTGGGACAGCAGTGCCAACCACCGCACCACAGAGCAGCCTTTTCAAGCCATTATTAGTTTGACTTACATGTTTTTGTTTCCGATGCATGCTACATGCTGGTTCTTGCTAATTAACCTGAAATATACTCTCAAGTTATAATCCTAAATTGAGAATCATAAACAGTTTGGACTTTGGAAGGTGGGGATTGAGAGCATGTGATTTTTATGTCATATTTTTCACTTTCCGTTGTCTGGATTACTCACAGCATGTGCAGAATCACATGCTTGGCGCAGTCAATGAAACCTCGCCCCCCTATTTTTTAACTTTGGCTCATCCAAAGATGTGACGTACTTTCTTACTCCTTGAATGCAGGAAGTGACACCTTTCACTTCAGACTGAAACCAGCTACAGACGCTTATAAAAAAATGAACCAAGAAATTCTCTTGAGTCTCCCATATTTACGTTACCTTAAGTCTGGAACAGGAACCATTTCTAAACTGACGTTCACAGACAATAAAAAAGGGCAATTTCTCACCAGTTAAATGGTGTTAGAATTTAAATCATGCACAGTACAGAAGAGTACAGAGAATTAGCATTGAAAAAGAAGAACAAAGTTTTTCAGTCATGCAGAATCCACGATGCAAACGCAATCTCACGGATATTAAGAAAATGTTGTTCTTAGTCACATGCTTTGACACTGATGATACCCAGCCTGCAGCAACATTACATTCATGCTTGTAAATGACACATGTATATAAATAACACTAAAAGGAAAGCGCTTGAGTTTAGGCTTTGAAATTCTAATTTGTGGCTTTAACCACAGTGCTTATCTGATAAAGATTATATAATCGACACCAACATTGGCAAAAAAAAAGCAGTTTGCAGCTGTTTTAAAGCTACAAAAAGTGTAAGATTTATTTTTAAATGTGGACAAAATGGCCTCTAATAACTACTTTATAGTGAGCAGAGGGTACTGCAGAGGTAGACGGGGTCAGACTGACAGTGGAGGCCTTCATGGAGTATGTGGCACCTGTAGGACGTTGTGGTTTCATAGGTACTAAAAGTTGACGTGCCTTGCTGCAAAATCTGGCACAGACACACAAGCACATACTCACAAACATCCCACCTTAGATAACACATCGCCCACCGGCCACCATGTGACACATTCAGAGCACCCCGTTGCCTCTTTGGGGGAATAAACATGGAAGTGTGATTGTATGTGAAATTGTATACTGTATGAGGGGCAGATATAACAGAGGTAGGGAAACTGAGCCCCCCCCCCCAATAAAAAAGTGTACTTGAAGTTGGACAGATGTGTGGGCTACGTCTTTGACTTTTAAATCAAGTTAGACAAGGTCGCCCTCTAGTGGCAGAACAGTAAACCTCTGTTTCGCACTTAGCAGCCAGCTGGCCTGATGATATCTTATTTCTGCCACGCTGTAGTTGAATAAATAAATCCTTAAAATATTCTAAAATGAAGTTGAGCAATGAGTAAAATAATTTCTTGTTAGTGGTCCAGTGCTTTTATTGTAAAATATACAAGAAAAGGACATTGTTTCCGCCAGATAAGCCTGTATAACAATCTTGTTTGGTATAACAGTCAATGTTTTCAGTCAAATTATTTGCTTTAATAACAGCGGGGTCACTGATAACACTGAAAATATATAGTGAGCTACTTGGAATTTTTTTCCTGTCATTGTTACTGTGGAAACTAAACAAAAATCGTTAGATGCTTCACCTCAGGAAGAAACATAAATAAACCAAAAACATAAACAAACAAAAAAAAGAAGATTAAAAACAGTATTATAAAAAGACAAGAAAAAAACGAGAAAAAACCCCCAGAAAAATTAGCAGAAGACATTGTTTTTGTTTTCATAACATATGCAAGTCACATGTAAAGACAGTTTTAATAATAATAACAATTTATGTAGTCCTGTGAAAAACTGCGTACATCCTTACTGCTTCCACTGGAATTAAGAGGGTAAGTAGCAGTGAGGTGCTGGTAATCAAATGTATTTGATTAACTGATCAGCTAATTAAGTATGAGCACCTCTATAAAAACAGAAGATCTGAAGCTTTTTTTTTTGCAAATTATGCCACAGTTTTTTACATGGTTGACTCTACATTCCCTTACCTCAGATTGAAACTGAAAAAATCTAAGAGCTACCCCACAGACTCTACAGGCCTCAGTTAGCATGCTAAATGCTCAACACAGTTCAGGAAGAAGACTGAACGTGTATGGCTTGATTGGAGGGGTTTCTGGGACAGTGCCTCTTCTCACTAAAAAGGACATGGCAACATGGTTTAGGTTTGCAAAGTTGCATCTGAAAGAACCACGAGATATCTGGAACAATGTCCTTTGGACAAATAAGAGCAAAGTACAGATGTTTTGTTATAATGCATAGCTCCAAGTTTGCAAAAATCAAACTCAGTATATCAGCACAAACACCCCCAGCACGGTGGTGGAGAGGTGATGATTTGGGGTTATTCCTGTTGCCACAGGACTTGGGCGCCCTGAGCTGACCTCCTCTATAGACCAAAGTGTTTTAGACTTAGATGTGAGGCTGTCTGTCTGAGAGCTAAAGCCTGGCACAGCCAGGAAAATGATCCTAAGCACAGCAGCAAATCTAAATCAGAATGGCTGAAAAAGAAAACAAATGCCTGCAAATGTAAACGAACTGAAGCAACGTTGTACAGAAGACTGAGCAAAAATTCCTCCATAATGATACGAGAGACAGAAAAAGCCAAACACACCAATTCAAGTTGTTGTTGCTTAAGGTGGTTCCACAGACTACTGAATCATACTGTCTGCTTAGCTTTTCCCAGGACTGCATAGAGTCTTATGAAAAAGACTGTAGATGTTGAAAATAGTGTGATTATTTTAGGCATCCATTGTGTTGTAATACCTGACTTGTACTTAAAGAACTGCATGGCGACACTCCTTCAGCTGCTCCACTTTCCTTCCACGGCCCAAAGAAATGCTTGTTTAGGTTATTTGGCATATGGTTGTTCGTCTCCCAGACTGGATAGAGTGGAAAGTGGATGGATGCACCTATTTCATAGCAGCCGTTTTGAAACAAAATAATAGGAAACCAATGATGTTAGTTTATACGTGGTAATTGAATTCAAAATGAAACTAAAATCCAGTTTAAGCTTAAAAGCATACAAACTGTAAGGGTTAACTCAATGCACACTTTCAGGTTTTTTTTGGTGTGAAAATTGACTCACAAGTGAGTCATTTAAATAATATTCGAAAAAAAAAACAAATTTTAAACTGGTTAAAGCTATTTTAATCTTAAAATATTTGCATTGGTTAGTCACAGATTTATTCTTTTGTTCTTTTTTTTTTCCAAAGAAGGAGATGCCGTTATACCACTCACAGGTTCTGAAAGTAAAACAGTACAGTCACAGCAGTGGGCTGTGGAGGAAATGAGTTTCAGTATGTAACACCCACGGTCCCCATACATCACTGCCAAACAATCTCAAAAGAATCCAAGCTAGTATGAGGGTATCACTTCATACTATTGTGATATTCAGCAAAATCAATTAAAAGAAGCAGTGAAAAGACAGCAGATAAAGTTTTTTATTTATTTAACCCAGTGCCGATCCACATTAGCTTAAGATTTATCTTGCAGCACAAGTGCAGGACACTATTTAACAGATTTATTGATACAAAAAAGGAAAAACACTGTAAAAGCAACACAATCAGCTTGTTAGCTTCTTATCATCAAAGACATTTATTAATATTTAAACCTTCAAACTGTGTTTATATATAAAGATAACAGACTTCACTGTAGCATTATACTCTGAGTTTCTAAAATAAACCAATAACTGCCCATGCAGGCCAATAAACCTAGCACTGGTGCTCCCTACAGTTTAACTCTGTAAATTATAATACTGTACAGCAATGGCAGCAAATGCAAACACACACATAGACATAGATGCACTCTGTGTTTCTTTTGAACTCAGATTACTCACCCAGACACATAGAAAGACACACAAACGCCTTCTATCTCTCAGACAGTTATGCAAACAGTAATTCTCAGGATTCATGTGCACAGAAATCGTTTGGGCGGTGTTAACCACAGAGCACACAAAGGTTACAGGTCGACCACCCGTCTCTGTCCTGCAGGCAGCAGCTAAAAATAACAAACTTTTCATTCTTTTCCACCACAAACCATCCTTCAGGGTGACTCACACGGGCCGGTTTACTAAAAGTCAGATTTTTTTTACTTTCCCGTAACTTGCAAGTTCACAATTGGTGCCGTTTTAGCCATCGTTCTTCTCTACATCACAACCACAAATGGAGGGATGTCAGGTGAAGCAACAGCTTCGCAGTGGTGATATTGGTGTCCCACAGCAATCAGGCAAAGAGCAAGTGATGTGGCTTGAAATGTTCAGCCACCTTAAAAGGTTCAGAAACAAAGTATTTTCACAATTACAAAGTCCAAACGGTTTTGGTGGTTTCGGTTTTTCTGTGTCACGTTTGTTTGTGCCTCTGGTCTTCCAATTCTGAAGAGATTTTCAGTTAATATCTGATGACACCTACATATATGTGACATCAACATTTTTTCTAGTTTAGTGATCTATATAAGGGTTTTATA
>NW_005187595.1:1105315-1114515 GCF_000239375.1 Pundamilia nyererei
TATATATATATATCTCAACATGTTATTATTTTCTATATTTGAAATGTAAAGTAGTCAATTCCAAACATGATAGAAAAAGTGTAGTTACAGTCATGGTCAGATGTTTACAAACACTCATCATGGACATGAATGTCATAGTAATTTTGGGCTTCCAATGATTTCTTTGAACTGTTCTTTTTCCAGGGTAGAATGATTGTACAGGATTCCATAAGTTTGAACTTATTTTGGATTTTCTCTAATCCACACAGGCTCAAACATGCATACAGACTCATATACATACATTTCCTTATTTAAATCTTTGAATAAGTGGCGCTAAAGGTTTTACATTGTCTTTAACTTGACAAGAGCAAAGCCTGTTAACGTCTCACTAGTCATCATAATTGACTACAACTGGTAATTTCAATTGCTAGCAAAAAAAGGATTTGTTTTTTCAGCACTCATTGGATTTACCAATATTGTAAAAATTGAGAAGTTCTAAGTAGGAGAATTGTAGATATCTACAAGTTGGGAAGGTCTCTTGAAGCCGTTTTTAAACAACTGCAGACTGTTCAAACAAGTAAGTACAAGGTATTCAGATGCATCACCACTTTGCCAAGATCTGGAAAAAGACCAAAAGTGTCACCATCAGATTTGAGGAATTTGCTTAGGATGTTCAGGAACATCAAGGCTCAAGCGTGCCATGAGCTGGAAACTACTGGAACACCAGCAACACTGTCCACAGTGAGGCCAGTTTTACATTACCATGGACTAAGATGCCAACTCTGCTCCAAAACTGACACCTTCAAGCTCGACTAAAATTTGTAGCAGCCCGCATGGAACAAATGCCTTCTGGAGAAGAGTTTCATGGTCAGATGAGACAAAGATTGAGCTGTCTAGCCACAATGACACAAGGCATGGAGACTGTTTTGCAGCCAGTGGTACTGGGGGCATTCCACAGAGTAAATGTAATAATGAATGAGAATCACTACCTCCAAATTCTGCAACTTCACCTCAAATCAACATTTAGTTGACTGACAACACAACTGAGTGTTCCAACAGGACAATGAAACACACATCAAAACTGGTTTTGGAAGGTATAAACGGGCTGACAAGAAGCTGTTGGAATGGTCTTCTTAAACCTCAGCCATACTGAAAATTTGTGAACAACACTTTAAAGCCAGGTCTGTGTCAGCTAACCAACCAACTTAAATGAAGTCTACAAATGTTGGCAACAAGAGCGGTTTTTGCTTCTTGATGACTACCAAGTACATCTGGCTAAAGTGCAACTTGCTAAAGGACACTTAACCAAATGTTAGTGTGGTGTTTCAAGCTTTATGTGTAATTTGGACCCTGTGTGGATTAAAGAAAATCCAAAATCAGATCAAACTTGTTCACTCAAGTCTTGTTTTTTAACGTAATTAAAGATTTATATTGCACAATCATTCCACCCTGGAAAAAGTAAAGTTCAAAGAAATCATTATAATCCTCAAATAACCATGACATTCATACCCTAGATGAGTGTTTGTAAACTTCTGACCACAACTGTAAATTTACATGACACTTCATGCAATCATATAGCTACTGAAAGTTGAAAAAATATATAACTCATCACACCATTTTCTGACATCAGAGAATAACTAAAACACACATACAAACACACATATGTACAGACACTACAACGACTTCTTAAGAGAGGAAGCACTGTTTAATCTCACCACTGGAGCTCCATTTTGCCACATCTACTTCTGCATCTCTCAGCCTTGCTATCTTTTATATAAAAGGGTTTCATCAACAAACATCTCCAGTGCTCTACCGTAAGTATAATAACTAGCATTAAATAATGTGGTTTTAGTTCTGTTTACTTTGTAGTAAATTGGTGTCCACACTAGCAGTACCCTCCCAGCTCAGCCCAGTGTTGGCTCAGCTCTGTTCCCTTCCTCCTTCCTCTGAATACTGAATTGAAGGGCACGGTGCTGAGCAGCTAGGTCAGGCTCAGAGCTTCACTGGACCTTCATCAAAGCAGCGGTGAGGGCAGACTCCAAATCAGTCTGGATAGAAAGAGACAGACACACAAAGTTATTTGCCATGCCTGCACCTTTGTCCCAAGAACACCGGAAAATTTCCAGTGTTTAATTTTCCACTTCAAAATCTATCACACAATCCTTCCTTGACAGCCTTGCATGTCCTGTTCAGACTGTAACCGCCTTTTCCTGGTAGGATGTTGTTTAGATTTCATTAGTAAAGAGACTTTTTCAGGTTGATGAGGGCAACATCAGGTTTCTGGGACATTGGTCCATTAGTCACTCGTTAAGTTTTCCATCGATTTTAAACCACTATCAAGAAACCAACCACACTAAGGCCAAAACCCACCCTATTGGTATTTTTTTCCAGACCTGCAGCACTTGTTCATTTAGATCATGCATGAAAACACAGGTGTGTATGTCAGTTTATCATGTTATCATTTTTATCTTCATTATATCTCTGTATGAAGTGAGAATGCAAAAACTCACAACACCAAAATGGTAAACGGCCTGTATTTGTGTAGTGCTTTACTAGTCCCTAAGGACCCCAAAGCGCTTTACACGTTCAGTCATCCACCCATTCACACACTGTAGCGACATTGTAGCCACAACCACCCTGGGGCGCACTGACAGAGGCGAGGCTGTCGGACACTGGCGCCACCGGGCCCTCTGACCACCACTAGTAGGCAACGGGTGAAGTGTCTTGTCCAAGGACACAACGACCGAGACCGTCCAAGCCGGGGCTCGAACCGGCAACCTTCCGGTTACAAGGCGAACTCCCAACTCTTGAGCCACGATCGCCCTCACCAAGCAAATGAATAATAAAAACATGTACTTATTGTTCTTCTTTGCAAGTTTCATATTGTCTAAGACAAAGTAGTCAGTGACAGGCACTATTAGTGTCACTGTTTGACAAATGCTTATTTACAGGTATTGAATAGCGAAACATTTCACTGGCCTAAAAAAAGTTCGCAAAATGTATATAAAAACACATACATGTACACGTACAGGTAATGACAACAAGGTACACGTATACGTAACATTTGCTCATTTTGACATCAGCTGATGATCTATTAGGATTTGAGAATTATAAACATAATTCCCAGAAGCTAAATAGATTTTTATAATCCTGGTAAAAAGTTCCATCCAGACTGTGTAATGTGTCTAGGAGAAGTCTTGAACAGACATGCATACATATGCTATGATAATTATATGGGTTAAGAAAAGCTAATGGACCAGTCTATAGCCATTTTCATAAAACATAGCTTTATGGAAACGTAGTTTTTAGTATGTGCATTTAAGACCACTGAAAAAGGAGCATGATATGAAAGATGGGTGTAGCAACTAGGACATGAGCAACATTCATGTCAATCCATCAAAAATACCGGTTGAGACATTGAAAGGAGTTACACAAGCTGACCAAAAAAATCCCAGTCTATATGGCATTGTCAGTAACTGGACTGTTTATAAACTCAGTCTTGTGATTTTAAATCCAAAGTGGCTCTTAAGCTGTAGCTATACATAACTGTTTGATTGATCATCCAGTTTTATTAATCAAGATCGGAGTTTGAGGTTAGTCTATAAAAAGAAGCCCTCAGAGTATTTCTAAATGTAAAAATGTCACAATATCATCGGCGACAGGGTGTATTAACTTGATATAAATCCCACTCAGGAATGCAAAAAGAAACACAGCAAGCCCTTACACGTCTGTGCACTCACAAAATCCCCAAAACGCCCCCTCATATCTAAAAAGATCACATACACAAAATAATGAAACACTGCATGAATTCCACAGACATAATTGCCTGCCACACCTAAATCTACATGTGGCAGTAATGCGAGTTATTTAGAGAGGAAAGTCTATAGCACCACTGCAAAATCGACACATGGAGGCTAAAAGACAATTAGAGCATCAGCGACAGGTTAACTGTGCTGTGAGTTAGTGTAAAATCATTAGTGCAGATGGAAATGAATGCTTGTTAAAGCTGTTTGTTGTTTCAGTGTGGCAACCAGTAGGTGTCACCTTCTCCACATTAGGAAGCTGTGTTCCTTTTAAGATAACATGAGACTAAAGTTTGTTCCTTTGTCCTCCCTCTGATATCTTGGGAGCTATCAGTTCTGCCCCCATGATTCAAGTGGTAACTGTGTTTGTGTGCTGGACCGGATGTGGTGCCAGCCCCATATTTCCTCTGGTGCCTCAGATTAAAAGATGCCACTGAAAACATTTTCTTTCCATGATTAAAGATTTCACACTCTTATCTTTAGTTGTAGTTCAGCCAGCGGCAGACCTTGCGGTCCACATATCACCACCCAACCACAACAAAAATCATGCAAACACTGCCCCAAATAGACCAGCAACATTTTACTGGAAGAGGCCCCGGCCTTGGTCCTTCTTCCCAGCTGAGATCGAGGCAGGCAGAGTGCGAATTACACCCACTGTTTGAGCAGGAACTACCGGGGCCTATTTGTGGCTTTTTCATGGTCTGTCTTCAACCGCAGACATTACAGTACCTCAATGGGTTCACAGTGGGTTTCTCTGGAACTGGGCATTTCAGAGACTTTTGTCAGCAATAGTTTTAGAGACCGGCTGGTGCACAGTGCAGGATTTTCAGCTTTTCCTCTAACTCAGAGAGGAAGTACAGATGTCCTGAGGTGAATTGCTTAAAAAAAATGACATGGTAGGAAATATTAAGGCAAATTACATTAAAAGCCATAAAATTAATTTTGTTAGTCAGAGCATCTTTGGAAACACATGGTAACCTGCTATAGTTTGTTTTGGTTATTCACCAAAAGAGGTTATTTTGTAATTTGTTTCCAGCACTCAGCAAGATTTGAATCAAAACATGATGGTTCTTGTTGGTTTGGGTGATTATGCTGTTAATATCCTTCCCAGTCCTTATAAATTAGATTAATACTTTTAATTAATGCATAAACTGATGTTTTAACTGTGGTTGTTACTATTTTTTCACAGATATATTTAGGAAAAGTAATGTAAAAACAAGACTTGCATGGAGACTATTTCTTTGGTGGATTTCATGGTTTCATTAACAACAGTTCTGCTCTCATAACAGTGCAAGCTGAGTACAGCCAGGTCCCCTAGCATCTTATGTGTAGCTAAATCCGACAAATCACATGCAGCGACCATGCCTACAAAAATGACAGACAAGATTACAATTACAAGGTGGATGTTAACAAGCAATATTAGATCCTTAGCAGGACTGAAACACAGACAAACTTAGCAGAAGGTCGTTCTGATTTGTAAAAGGAATGTCACTCATGTTTGTTTCATTCTTTGTAAACTACAACTGGCCCAATTTGAAAACCCACTGAATAGTGTGCTGGCATAGTGCTGGGGAAAGTAACTAGCTTTTCTATGCTTCCAGTATTGCCAGGATGTCTGGATAGCTCATACCCGATAGAAGACTCCCTCTCCTGCGTGCCAGGAGACAAAAGCAGATAAATTTACAATAGCTAATAAAAAACTAAATTACCATGAGAAGAGTTTCTAGATTGCGTTTAATCAAATTAAATCTCTTGCTTGTTCTCTACACAAGATTTTAACCTTCATGCAGCCGACGCCATTTCAAAAACAGCTGGTCAAAAGAACTTGGACTTCAAGTGGACTATCAGAATCAGAATACTTTATTGATCCCTGGGGGAAATTATTTGAGCAGGAGCGACTGTAACAGGCTGCACGCTGGTTGGCGCATGCGCACTGAATGTGCTACAAAGGGAAACCAGAAACCATTCTAATCACCTTGAAAGTCAGTATTTTGTATGATGACCTTTATTCTTAAATATATCCTGAACTCTCTTAGGAAGCTTTGTAGTAATTTCTTTAAGTAGTTTTCAGGAATAGGTTTCCAGACTTCTTAAAGGACATTCAAAGCTCTTCTTTGGATGTTTCTGCCTTTTGTTCTGTTCTCTTGTCAACATGATGACACAGTACTTCAATAATGTTGAGGTCTGGGCTCTGGAGAGGCCAATCCATGACTGAGTGTTCCACTGTGTGTTTTTCTATGAAGATACCTTTTTACGGCATTGGCACTGTGTTTGTCGTGCTGAAAAATGAAGCTTTTTCCAACCAGATGCTTTCCAGATGGTATTGCATGGTCAATCTCAATCTGACAGTACTCTTCTGTTTTCATACTTCCATCAAGTTTGACAAGATCACTAACACTACTGGCTGAAATGTGTCCCCAAACTATGATTGTGCCTGGGACTTTTACAGATGGCTGTAGAAATGCACTATTTTACCTCTCTGCTGTCCCCCTCTGTACATATTGATAATGATTTGAAGCAAAAATTTCAAACTTGAACTCTTAACTCCATCAGACCTGTTGTCACTAATTTTCAGTCTAGTTATTGTGTAATTTGGCATACCTCAGCTTTTACTCCCAGTTTTCCTCAAGACCGTGACTTGAGCTAACCTTCCACTGAGATCGTTTCAGATGTCTCAGGTTCTGTGTGATTTGTTTTTTATTTTTAAGGAGACAACATTCAGATACTGTTCATCTGCTGTATAGTCTTTCAGGCATGACACTTCTTTTGTCCTCCACTTGTCCAATTTCCTCAGATTTCTTAAGGACACACTGCACACCATACACCATGCAGACATAACCAGTTTTCAGCTAATAGCTCTTTGGGAATCACCTTGGTAGTCACCAAAAATACTATTTTCTGCCCTTCAAACTGTGTTATCTTTGGCATTTTTCACAGATTCAACAAAAGAAATTGAAAGAAATTGTTTTTTTGTTTTGCAAAATACTAGCAACAATCTGCCTAAAGATACTATTTAAGATTGTTTTTGCAAAGTTGTGTGTCAAGAGTTTTTCACAGTACTCTACTTTCATATGCAAATAACTCTTGATCCATATGTATAAACTAGATCCAAGTATGGGAAAGATGCATTGCAGCTGAATTTTTACACGTGATACTATGTTTATATTGTGAATTGATCCTGTAACTAGAATTAAATTTTCTATTAATGACAGCGATGATCTTGGCTTAATCACTGTGTCATCAGGTGATATCATAAAATCATTAAATGATCAGTATACATGAAGCTGTCTGATTTCAAAAAATAAAACAAAACTTGTCAGGTTATCTAAAAGTAAAAACAAAGACACTTTGCATCACAGCTTTAACTGCAATCTGAATCACATCACAGTAAAAGCCTGTGTTTGCTCCACATCCCAACTTGGCCAAGACTGGGAAATACATATGGTAAGAGTGTGTCTGTACAGCTGAGTATGAGAGGGGACGTTGTTATCAACTGGGCAGCCTTTCAGCTTAGGACTTGTCACAGTTCCCTCATCCAGGCCCCCTTAATGTCTGCCTTCTTTCTTAGTCTCAGGGATTAGACCAAGAAAGAGGGTCTTTTCTTCTGCCTGCTAACTCCAGACAATCGGCACAATCACTTGTTATTCTGCTCAAGTCCCACATAGTTGGAAAACAAGGAAACTTGTGGTTCAAGGAATGTTTCAAGGAAACAAGGGCTTCATTTCCTGGGAAAAATCAATTTTTACAACGAAGCCACTGCAATCTATTCAACATATCCCAAGCTCAATTTTCTGGTCAAACATGGCACAATCAATCACACTGCTAACATAGTATTTAAGAGTGTTCCTGACAAAAACAGAACCACCCTTATATCAGCAGCATGAATGGGGACTCTCTTGTGTGGGCAAAACCTAGCTTTGAAACTTGACATGAAGAGGTGACAAGGGTGCAGTGCATTGAATTCCCACCTTTACAACATCGCTGAAAACTTTTTTTAAAAATTGAAAAAAAAATCTTTGAAAAATCAAACATGAAAATGCCCATGAGGGGATGGCATATTTAAGCTATAATGGATGATAGTTTTTTGACTGTTGTTGATGCGTGAGATTGTATTAGCTATGGATGTCAAGAACAGTCATGTGACCCAACCTTGACACATCAGCTCCACTTTTGTTTTTCTTCCTTTACAGCTTTTGTTTTGCCAGCCAGAGCACCAGCTTCAAGCCAAGGCCTCTGTCAATACAGCACAAGCCAGAGTTTCCCTGGCTCCCTTTGGTGTGGAGGTAATTTATCATAAGGGGGAAATGGGCAACCACCCACATGCCACATTACATTGGCAACTCACTCAGTCATTATTGTGGGAAAGGTGTTAACAGCAGAGAAGGTAGTGTCAATGACCTCGGAGAAGGCATCTGCCATGTCGCCTAAGTGTGAAAAGAAGCTGAATATTGACCTTTAGAGGGTGTTTTCTGGTAACTGTTAGTGTGTTTCATGTTTTGTTATAATAAAAACAGCTGAAACATCAGAAATCTCCAACTTAACTGTAATTATATATATAAAAAATATAAACTGTAATATCCTTTTTTGTAATCAAAATTGGCAGACACAGCTATTAACATTGGCAGAACTAAGCTGTGAATGGTTTCCTTCCTGGCAGCTAAGTATCTTTCAGGCTATGCATTTATTGTTAATAAGCAATTTATGCTTCCTTGTATTCCTATTATTTTCCCTGTCTGCAAAACACAATGGATTAATAATGTCAGCTAAAAGAATCACATTTTTTATGCCCAATGGGAACTAAAAAAAAAAACAAAAAACAAATACAAATACAAAAACCCACATTCTTAATTTCTAATTAGTTCAACTTGAACTCCAAAGACTAAGTTAAAGATGCCACTGTGACATCACCAACTGTCACCAACTAATGCTGGCTAGTTAGCTTGGTTAGTAAGGTACATCTGTACTTTTATACTATCTGTGGTATAAAATGGGATTCTATCTTCATCAAAAACAGGGCTTGAAAAAAAAATTAGTAAAGACACAAATGAGTTATCAGAATCAAAATATCAGAAATTGGTAACTTATCATTGTCACCAAGAAGGGGCAAATTAGCTCTAGAGACCAACACTGTTTTATGCTCCAAAGATATTTCTTTGGGAACTGACCCACTTTGAAGGCTGATTGAAGTGGTCAATTGAGGAGCTGCTTTTATGTCTTTCTTGAAATTGTTTTTCAGTTCCTGATGTTTGCTCATCATTTTGAGAAGTTATTTATTCTCCCATTGCTACAAACAAATATTTACATCTTTGCTGTCAGTGTTGTAAATCTTTACTACGTTAGAGTAAGTTAGAGTCACATTTGTTTCAACTTGGTAGTGAAGACACCAACAATCTTAAAAAAAAAAAAAGAAATTATATA
>NW_005187595.1:1114535-1126844 GCF_000239375.1 Pundamilia nyererei
TATATATATAATGTTAGAAAAGTATGTTAGAAAATAGGGGTGACGAGAGTAAACTGAGCTAAAACTAGCTAAAATGTTAATGGTAATGATATATGATCTACCTCCTTTATATACAAGCATTCAAGAATTTTTCCCCCTTTTTGTTCATTTTCAAAATTACAAATGACAAAATAATTAGGTTTAACTTTGAAAAGAAAACAAGTTTTATCTGTCAGTCCTTGAAGCAGTAGTTGTGCCACTGTAGTTCTTGGAGGCTGATTTGGTATGTCACAGTCCATAAATGCCAAGATGTTTTCTGTTCATGTAACCAGAAGAAATGTGGACACTTTATCACAGTCACGGTGACAAGAGGCACTCAAAACTTGGCCAGCACAGCAGGCCACTAGACAAACACTGCATATGCACTGAGGGTTTTTCTCACATCACGGACATCCTGTGATAAAGGAAAGCCTAGAAAATCTTAAGTAAAGCAGAATTTAATAAAAAAAAAACAACAACAACAACAACAAAAAGTCTGGTAATTTCTTCTGCTTGACATATATAATTACATGGTTCCTCATAAAGGCTTCCCAGAATAACTGTTTTGCTGAACTTTGAGGGAATACCTCAAAGGGCTTCTTATGGACTTTCTTCAGCCATGTTTTCTGGAGCTACTAGGATTGAGAGTGCCAACCATATAAGGGAAATCTTCATATGGTCTCGTAACAGAAATTAGTCTATGTTTGATGACAGGCTGTAATTTATTATTGCAAAAACTACACTCACTGCATTTCTGAAATGCCTTTTGACACCACTAAACGGCAAAGCTGGCCTTGTTGCGTCAAGCTAAATCCTAGCACTCCAGTAACTGAATGCTATTTAAGAAATGCAAATGTGAAGCTTTTTAAAAAAAAAAAAAAAAGCTTAGATTTTAGACTCACCATCCGTACAGATGAAGCACTTGCAGAGACACACACACAAGCACAAGAGGAGGACCGCTGCCACACCGCACACAGAGATGAGGATAACCATGGCTGGACCCACTGTGGCACACAAACACACAAGCTCACATTTCCTCCAAAACACAGATGATGTCTAAAAGTAGGATATATATTATGTATGACATCTGGAATAAACATGTTAGGTGATGTGGTAAGACAAGAAAGGTTCTCTGTACTAAAAATAATCCTTCCCGTACTATGTGGCATTACAGGATTCGGGACCCCATCAAAGCAGCCATAATTACCCAGCACTAAAATAGCAGAGAATTCACATTTGTCAACAAAAGCTCCTGTTCCTAGTAAAGGAGCTTTTACACATTATGGCATATTATATTTGCTATAATGTGTGACAGGACAAGACATCATTCAGGAGGTCCTCACTGTTTGTGTTGAGGGACATCAACAGGGGTTTATTCAAACCCGGGTGGTGCACGATGCACTTGATGGACAGGTCGCTGAACAGCCCAGACTGGAAGAGTAGCGTGCTCGTCACTATTGTTGTACCGTCGCCTTGTTCGTAGGCCGACGAAAATGGTGGGCCTAGGGTTCGGTTGTCACTGCCGACGTTCCACATGATCTCCGCTGCAGGCCGGGACTTGGCCGTGCAGTTGGCCTCAGTGATCCCTGAAGGTGAAGTCACCTGGCTCACCTCTGGTTTGGGTAAAACTGTAGAGAGACAGACTGAGTTAATGGCTGCTTGAAGTTTATTTTGCAATTTTTCTTAGGTCATTTTTTCATTCTGTGTTACTCTTTTTTGGTATTCTTTTAGTTACACCACAGAAAACAAAGATTTGCTCATCTGCCTTCCTAATGAAGATGGACAAACAGAGAACATCGCCTGTCAATCTTTCTGCCCCGACGACACAGTGACACAAGTCGTCCTCCGACAGGCCTGAAAACAAAAGCCAGACGGAGAACAGAGCCAAAGCAGCTTTTACTGACTGTGTGTGTGTTTATGTGTGTGTCTGGATCTGGTGTCTGCTTCCAACAGTTCAGACAAAAGCAAAGCCTGTTAGGAAAGCAACATACGCACACACACAAACACACAATAGGCTTTGTGTCTAGGGAAACAGTAAACCACTCATCCCCTGGGCTTGATCCCACATTAATCACCACTTTCCCCTCTGTGACACCCCTCTCTCATTATCACTCCAAAAGCACCCACACACGCACTCACAGAGGAAGATCAGCAACTACTCTCAGTCCTGGAACTTTTGCTCATGATCACTAGAGCTACATTTAGTCTTCTGATGGAAATCTACGTCCCAACTGACGTTTTAACCCAAAACTCATTTTTTTCTCTACACCACAATCTTGCACACCATTCAAGTCAAGTTGTGGTATACACTGATCCAATGCAGTTACACTTCTCAGGAGGCGCAGGCCAGGTTACGTGGAAGCTCACAGCATACAATTAAAATGGGACTCTGGTTCTGGCATAAGTTACTGAGTAGATCTGATGCAGAAGTATAATTCATGTGTAAAAGTGTAATAGTGGTCTAAGCAACTCTCTCTCACTGAGGGGAAAAAGAGATCAGAACAGTAGTTAATGACCCTCTCCAGTACCTCTCACCTTTGAGCTGCCTGTGGTTTGTTTATACACTGCTTTTCCTTTTCCTGAGCTATATACAGGATACACACACACATACACTAGTACACATTTCCTCTCAGCCCTCAGTATATTCTCATTGTGGTACATGTCAAGACCCTTTTCCGAGAGGGTGAAAGATAAGGCAGAGACCATAGAAAGGCGCCAGCACCAGTGTATTTAGCCCGAACTTTACAGCCACACCTTGTTTTTCCTCTTTTGTGTATCATGTTCTGGGTTAAAGTTAGGAGCAGGTTTAGGGAAGAAAACTAGTTTAACTTTCTAGCATGTGACACTAACCCATACTGTATAAATGTTCCTGTAAACAAATACAGGATTGGTAATATTAATAATATGTTTTACTTTCAGAGATCCATGTTCCGCGTGGGAAATTAACAATAGCGCTACTCATTGAACTGGAATGATCAGTTTGGTCAGTTCAAGGTCCCATGCCATTTAAATTTTTTTCCAACATATTATTTTTATTCTAAATGACACTAACAATGGGCACAGATTGATGGAAAGGATGGAAACACTTTTCCATGTCAACACCCAGCGAAATATTTATCTGACATTTCCTGGAAACAGCTCACATTAGTCATTTCCAGATGTCCAGAAATAGTCTTATCATCATCTTCATCTTTATTACCATTATTATTATTATTATTATTATTAAGTGTTCCCATTATAAAATGAAAATTGTAGGTGTGCCTCCTAATACAACTAAAGCTAAAAGAAAATTGTTTTTTTTAATCTGCTCTAGTTTATATTTGCTAGCAAATGCTCATGCTCCAGTATTGTTTGTACCTGTAAGCTGTTCTATGTGTCTAAACACAAAAAAGAAAAAAACCCACATTGCTAGATCTTTCAGGATTTGTGGGTATAATTGATATGTTAGTGCGAAATAGCAAAAAGATAATTTCACAAGGTGCTATAGATGCAACAAGGCAAAAAAAACAAAACAACAAAAACATGCAATTTTAGCTTGTTGCTGGGTAGTTGCACGGCAACATGATTATGCCACAATATATGAGATAGATAAGAACAATCAGGGGTCTCAGATATACCTGTGTGACAAATTTGGTTCCTCAACTCTTAATTCTGAAGGACAAGTTGGTGGTCAAAGAAACTAACAGACAGAGATTTTTGTGTATTTCAATGAGAAGATTGCCGTTGCTCTGTTGTGGGATCTCCCAATCGTTTTATGTGTATATATGGAAAACTGGAGGCTGGGAGAGCAGCAGCAAGGGCCAACACATATAATAGGTACGACACTCACAGCATGAAAGTAGGCTCTGTGGGAGATATGGGTTGCAAAGTGGCTTGCAGGTGGGTAGCAGCTGTTGTCAAGCTAAGGCAACTTAAATTGGGGGCTCTATATGAGATTTACCAATAAGATGTGTAGAAGGGTATCAGCTGACATGGCATGGTAATAAGATAAGCTACCATGACTACTTATCATGGCTACTGCCTGCCTGAAATAGCGCCTGAGCAATCATCCAGTGTATGATCCTTGCTTGTCTCAATTCGAGCGAGGAGGGTTGTAGTTTAACTTTGAAGAGTATATTCAAAGCTGGGGTTGTGGAGATTAGCCATATATAGAGGCGCTGATTAAATATGGCTACTGAGTTGCTAATGACTAAATGTCATGACAACTTTGTCAGCTATATGTAATGACAGACTTTGGATAACATAGAATTCATCACCTAATAGGGAACAATTTCCAAGGACCAAATACAGTAAAAAACAAAACAAAACAACCAAGTAAACAAAAAAATAAGATCTCACCATAAACAGAGAGGCATGTCGTGGCGGCCCGGGTGCCATCTGGGTACGTGTGGAACTCACAGGTGTAGCAGGCCTCGTCCTCCGTTCGGACAGCCTTTATCGTCAGCTCAGTGTGTCCCAGGGTTCGGCTCAGGCTGACCTGACCCTTGAACTGTTCCTCTATTTTGTAATGGTTGCCTTCAGCAACGGAGCCAACAGTGGTGGTGTCACCCTGCTCGGCTGTCTTCCTCCACAAGACCTGTCGGACCCTGCCAGGGAGGCTGTACCAGCATGAAAGGGTGGTCGGCTTTCCACTTATGGCCGTCTTATTGCCATCGAAATGCACTTTTCCTGGTACACAGAAAATTGTAGCCAAATCAAGTCATTTTTATTTATACAGCAGATTTTAAAATAACAGGAGTTGCTCCAAAGTGTTTTATAGTCATCTAGTATGGAAAAGTAGCTGTCTACACTGATATTCATTAACTCCATGCAGCTTTTAGGGTAGAAGAGATGGTCTTTAAATAAGAATAATGTATGAGCACATTTAGCAGTAATAACAGAAAGCACTAAGGTTAGCAGCCTGGGTGGGCTCTCCTGCTCCTGCTGATCTGAGAGTTCAGACTTGAACCTGCTACTTCCGGTTTTACAGGATTTTGCTGCCCTCAGGCAAAACAAAGCTTATACTGTGCAATGTGACTTCCACAAATAAACACAGTTGCAAAAGAGGCTTTGACTTTATCATAAAGGCACAAAAGTTCAAATGTCAGTTGGAGCTGCTACCCTGAAAAATGCAGACCGAAGACTGTTGTTTTTAAGAAAACAGAATCAAGGGGATGTTATGAGAACCACCAGTAAGGATATTATTGCAGAATGGGTCTAAGGAGCTTGGAGGCTAGTGAAGAGGTTTTATCTCTCAATCAAGAAGCTTCTTCAGTTCCAGGAGAACAAGTCCCACTAGGGTTTAAATACCTGAGACTCTCCATCATTTGGTTTTAGAACTGAAGAAGCTTCTCAGATGAGAGCTTAAACACCTACAAGAAACTCAAAGTTCAGTCACTTCCACAGACATGACAGAATGGGAACATTCCTAAAAACGGCTCTGAGGTTAAAGCTCATTTTAGACATATTTGTAAGATTTACTCTCACCGATGATATTGAAGCACGCCAAGCCTTGTTGCGTGCCCTTGGGGTAAACATCAAAGATGCAGTGGTAGCAGCCGCTGTCAGCAGCCTGCACTTTCGTGAAGGTTATGTAGCTAGCGTTGTGATGAGAGACAGTGAGCTGCACATTTTGGTCTTGGTGACTGATGTGGGGCGACGCCCCCTGTTCGTACGCCAGAATGAGCTTGTGGTGCTTGTTGAGCCAGCGCACTTGGTAGACCATATCACCTGGCTCCGTAGTGATGTTGCAGCCGAGCAGTAAGGGACGACCTGCCTCTGCGGTCAGATTAGCGGGAGCTAAAACCTTACCTGACGTAAGGCACAAACACAGAGTCAGCTCCTGTAACTCTAAAGACTTTTTCACTGGTAATTATGTGGGGAAGTAAGAGTAACACTGAATTTAAAAACAAAACCCTATTGCATTACAAAGTTGTGAGGGCTTGAAAAGGGGGCATCTGGACTTGTTTTTTTCTGGAAAAAAAAATTTATGTTTGACTAAAAGTGGTCTGATTGGCCTTTTTAATGCCCAGGTAATGGAGAACCTACAATGAAGTTTACACAAAAATACAAAATTCCATCCATCCATTTTTAGATCACGTGGGGTAATACAGAGGTGTTTCCAGGCTAGCCAAGAGACATAATCTCACCAATGTGTCCTGGGTTTACCCAGGACATACTCATAACACATCACAAGTAGAAGGAGGAGGGGACCTCCAGATCAGATTCCTGAACTCTATGACTAGATGGAATAAAATTAGAATATAATTTAAAATCTTTATTCTGAACCCTAAAAAAAATAGGGTTCCCTAAATTTTCTTTAGGGTTTTTCAAATTTTACTGATATGTCAGTACAGACTTTGTGGTTGGTTTATTGAAGCACGCCAATAAACCAACCAGATCCCTAGTTTCAAGTGTTATTTGACACATTGTGGAACTCATTTATTAAATTCTGGTCCCACTTAGAGTAAGCTAGTAGGGTAGACTATCAATTACTGTCTTCCGTGGTGTGAGGCTACCTCATTGCTATTGTATGACAGTGCATTGTGCTCGGCTTCTAACTTGTCAGATGTGGTTAAAAAAATAAAACAGCAATGGGTAAAAGTCCTAGAATAAAATCCACAACCAACTGGTGATGACACGATGGCTAATTCCATTTTTTATAAACAGCTTTTGATAAACACATTTGCTGCTGTGCAAAAATATTGTGCAATTATGCATCGAACTAATGAGTCTAGTAAGGTATGTAGAAATAATCACATCAGCGACACGAAACAGAAGTCAAACAGGTTGGGCACAACTGCTTCAATCTTAGATAATTGCATTTTTTTTAACTCTTAAAAATAAAAAATAATTACAGCTATGATATAGAGCAAGAGTAATATGAAGACAAACCAGGACATATGCAGTTACTTTCTTGCAGAGGCAATTCCATGCAAAACCAAGCTCACCATTAAACAAAAACGAACTCACTAAAGTTAGAGTTTTCTCTTTCTGACTTTTGCAATCTCATGCCTACGGTTTGTAAGCTAACAGTCTGCTCTGAAAACAGCCTAGGCCATTGTGAAACTTTGGTTATAGCAGCAAGTGTAATCATCATGTAAAAAAGGAGGCTATAATCATTTTGCAAAAACACAGAAAAAAAGAAGAAACTCAAAAATTAAACACGCACACGTATCTGGAATACCTTGCGTCGTAGAGACAGCTGTTCCTACGATCCAGAGCAGCAGACGCAGCGGGATAGAGGACCCACACATCGCACACTGAAGCAGGGTAACCGACTCAAGCGCTGACCCAATCTTACATCCAGACTGCAGCTGCACACACAAACGCAGTCAGGGAGTTTGACCACAACCTTAATCGCAGCGGGGAAACCTCAAGGTTAAGCACTTTTTACAGCTTCTGGCTAAATAAACAGGACAAAGAAAAAAGGAAATAATATTCCTAAAAATCATACCCCTGTCAGCTGTCCAGTGCTCTACTTGTTGAGCCGCTGCTGGTCAGAACTGTAGATCCTGCATGTTCTTGGGAAGCTGTCAGCTGTAATGGAAAAGCCAGAGGAGGACATTAGCAAAGACGTCAGCATCATAAGAAATTAAACTTTTTCTTTAGTATTCTTTTTTCTTTTGGACATCTGTGCATCCCACGGTTAGTTTCCTTTAAAAGTTGCTGCTATGGCGATTTGTAAGCATCAACAACAACAGATGCTGATTCAAGGAACATTACCTGGGGTCTAATAGGGGGTTTTATATCTTAATCAACAGCATGCGCTCACTCCGGTGAGCCCATAATTATCTGGCAACGCAACACAAGCACACCTCTTACATGTCTAGACAACATCAAGCCCTGAGGTTTCGACATCGATACCTGCAACCACAAAGGAATTACAGTGGCCGGATGCTGAAGATGGAGGTTGGAGGGAGTCATTAAGGTGAGCACAGCATGCACAAGGACATGCAAAGCAGAGGGTGTGCAATCACCAGCCGAGCCCAGCAGTGAGTAAGCTGTAAACATCATACTCTGGCATAGCTCTGCTCTCATTGTTTCACAGAGACAATAGAAAGTCACCACTGTGGCTTTACTTGTGAATTGTACTTGGCTTGCATCAGCTCTCCGCATCCTGGAGAAAAAGGCTGGAGGAATTTGGCACAAAGTGACTTTTGATTAAACTTGCTCTGAGTCAGGTGAAGTGGACTTACTGGTAAAGAGAAACCTGCCTAAACCACAAGACAGACCACGTCCAGACCTCACAGCTTTTACGGGCATTATTTTGCACCATTTACACTGTCAGCCATCTGGCTTCAAACAAGCTGCCTGCTCCTGTTGGGCAACAGTTAAATCACTTTTCCACTATAAAGCCATACTGATGTCTCACAGTAGGCTGGGAGACTCAGCCAACAAGGCCAAACAGATGTAGGCTTTTATTGTGAAAGTCCAGCCTAATTTTCTTCACATCCAAGGCAAGTCATCAATGGAAGAGACAGCGAGGGAGCTAGAAGTTGACTGACAACAACATTTCAAGATCAACAAGTGAGAAAGTGAAACCTGGGTGCCAACCAAAATCCAGCCTCAGGAGACAGACTGAACACATCTTGAACAGATTTCTAAAAAAAATAAATAAAACAACAACAACAACAACAACAACAACAACAACAACAACACACACACACAAAGAAAATTTCCCCCACATTTAAAAACAAAGTTATCACATTTTTATTTTTCAAATAACAAAACGAATTCTCTTTTCATGAGAAAATCACTGTACTTAATAATATACTATATAATACTATAGTATAAAATAATAGGGACAGATTAGTGCAATGCATGAAAAATGCACAGTAAATATCAGTAAGCATATCTAAGTAAATATCAATCCTTTAAAATACTTTAGTCACAGGTGCAAAACAGGAAAAGTGTGATAAAGTTTGAGTTTATATTAATCCAAGTCATTTTAAGTCGATCACAGTCATTCGCTATGAAGGTTAAGGTCAAAGTTAGAGATGCTGTGAAGAATTTGACAGCAGGTGGGTTCAATTTAAACGCTCAAAGAAACAAATGCAAAGCATGCAAGCGTTAACCTTTAAAAATATTTCAGTCCTTCCGCACGTGCTTACTTAAAACTGTTCAGAATTTACAAGGAAAAAAATAAAAATAAATAAATACCTGCTGACAGAGTTTAATCCGCAAAGACAAATGGGACCCGGCGTTCGCCCTGTGCGTCAGGTGAGGTGAAACTGGAAAAGTATAATCCACAGCTCGTACATTAAACCAATACTCCAGCGTGTTGTTTCCTTCTGCGTTTTTTCAGCCCATGAACTTTGCAAACGACCCTCTGAGGACGGGAAAGATGAACAAACAGAGACCCCCAGAGGCCGAATGGCGCAACTGCAGTTCAAGAAATCAACTGCACAGGTTCAACCATTCGTTATTAGAGCTAATCTGCCACAAAGAAGCTCAAAAATAACCTTAATTTATTTTATTTAAAGTGTTTATTCAAGTAGACTAAGTCGTCTTTTTTAATAAAGGGAAAATTAAAAATATTTATGAGTTATTATAAACCTTTTTTCTGTTCTTTGTTGAATTTGGATTTTAGATTATTCTGAAAAAGGTCATGACCCCAAACCTGTTTTTTGTTTTTTTAGTGGCCTAAACCTTTGTTACATTATATACATCTTTTAAATGTAACCGAAAGCAGAAGTAAATATGAAGGTGAAAACAATTACATGGACAAAGTGGAAGCAGTTATATAAAATGATTTATTTCATGAACAGAAAACATGAAAATAAAATAAAAATCAATGTGAAAATTGTATTAACAAAAATTACAAAAAATAAACACACAGACAAAAAAATAAAGACACACAGCTACAAACATGCATCCAGACAATTAAATTTAATTACAAACTCTCAAAGCTTCAGAACACATTAAACACAATCAGACCTTCTGATTCAGTTTGATTAAATGCATTTTGTTAAGTACTGTATGTTAAGTATACAATAATCAGCTGTCTGCTAGAAAAATACAGAAGACAGCCAATAGGTTTCAGATATAGTAAAAAAACTTGAGAGCATCAGGGTTTCTAATAACAATATGACAAAGGTATCTTAGCCATATGTGTTTTTGATTGCGGATTGAATCACATCATATATTTTAGAGCAGCTGCAAGACAAAACAAAGGAGTCAAACCAAAGAGTTAGGCTACAGTAGCAAAGGTGTTAGATTAATTCAGATAGCATTTAAAAGACTTACCTTTTTCCTGTTTGTAAGAATAGTGACAACAGCAACAACACAAACGCAGATCACTGCACCCAACACAATGATCCAAGTAAAATCTGGAAGAAAACAAATGGAAATGTGACATAAAACACTTGAAAGAAATCAGGAAATATTAGACTTAATTTAAAATCTAGAATTTTAGACATGAGGATTACAGAGTAGTGACAAACCCTAATATATATAATGACTTTGAAAAAGGTACCTTCCTTTACCATCTTACCATCATCATTATCGTCATTCCCACCATGCACCTGTTGGACCTCAAGAATCATCACCATCGTTTCTCTCTGAGGAGCAGAGAGCACTCGTGCTGCACATTCCACCTGCGTGCTGTTGTTACGTGAACCTGAGAGCACAGCTGTAGTGGTGACAGTGAATGTAGCGTTGGTGTTGGACACACTGACAGTGTTGTACTGTGAGAAGCTGAGATCTTGTTGTGAGACACTGAGTGTTACAGTGGGAGCAGGTCGACCAGTGGCTGAACAGGAAACAACCCACTCTTCAGTAGAGTTTGACTCTCTGACATCAACAACAGGTTCATGCAGCTCTGTGAAGGATCAGGAAATATTATCAACATGCTCTTACAAACACACAAGCTGCCTACACATTTATGTCCTCCTTGAGGCACTTGTTGTTGGTTAAAGAAGGTAAAAGTTCTCACCATAAACTTGGTGGCAGGGTTTACCTGTGAAGGAGCCTTCAGGATAAGTGTTAAACAGGCAGTGATAGAAGGCTTCATCTTCCTATGTCACATTCCTGATGACTACGATGAGTTCTGTAGTCCAATATATTTAAACTTAACTTTATCTGTGAAGCCGTCATTCACTCTCTGACCAAAGTACTTGTTGTAGGTGGCAACATTTGTCTCCACATCATTTGAACTTTTCTGCCATGCAACCTGAAGGATGTCTTTAGTCTCCAAGAGCTGACAGCTCAGTTCAGCATCTTCTCCCACTGCTGCCAGCACAGTCTGCTGTGTTTGTATCACTGCTGTTAGAGCTGCATGGAGGAAATGAACAGTAAGAATTTCATGCAACAAACTTAAACTGAGTGAAAGAAACAGATGCCACCTCCCTCAGCTTTTCTTTTCTTTTCAAAGATTGATAGACAAAAGCAAACACGTTTCACCTGTTGTACCTCTAATGTGAACATCAGTTACTGCTGAACTGGCTTCTTACCTGCTGGAAGGACTCCGTAGACAAAAAGCAGATATACAAGCACATTCTGTCGCATCATTGCTGCAAGTAGCTAAACTGCAGATTCCTGAGTGCGAAAAAAAAAATAAAAATGGAAAAGTTTTATTTTGAGCAAATGTGACCACATTTACTCCCACGCTCAAAGCCAACGCAGAAAAAGCACTTAAAATCACTAAAAGCAACAAAACGTCCTGCTTTTTACTTACTTTTGCAAAGCTAGTTTGGCTTCCTGAGAATAAAATGTAGGGTGTCACACCACAAAAGAAGTGACGAGCAACTTCATGGTATACCTCTGTCTGTTTCACACTGTTTAAAAAAAAAAAACATACTACATACAACAAGCCATACAACAAGCATACAAATTGCCCACTTTTTTTTTAAACAAAATGCATTAAGTTACACCACCTCTAAATATTCATCCCTGAAGATTTAACATCCCAAGCGTACCGAACTATATGAGCTGGCACCAAACGAGACTGTCATGGTCCTGCGACCATGACTCGGTAACTTTGTGTTTGTGTTCTTTATTGTTATTATTCTCTTTATTATTCTTGGGCTGTTTTGGGATGGTTTGTGTTTTGGGATTTTAGATACTGGGTTTTGGGTTTGTGCTCACTCTATTGGTCCCTGGTGTTAGTGTTCCCCTGTCTCGTCAGGTTAATCAGGTCCAGCTGTGTCTCCCACCTGTGTGTGATTTCCCAGTGTCTCTCTGTGTACTTATAGTGTGTGTTTGCCTCTGTTCGTCGTCGCGTCGTCTGTATTCATACCTTGTGAAATCCCCTGCATGCTCTCCCTGCTGTTCTCCCTTCATGTTCAGGGCCCTATTTCAGGAAGCCGGTTT
>NW_005187595.1:1129758-1132355 GCF_000239375.1 Pundamilia nyererei
TAAGTGCTGCATTTGAGTCCTCCTTCCACTCTTCACACGGCCGCTGCCCCGAACCGTGACAGTGACTGTGTGTGAGACCTGACTTGCACAGCAGACTTTGTTGAGAAAATGATATGCATTCATTACTGTGCCGCTTCTGGTTCCCATCAGTTAAATGCAGAATGGTCTGATGCTGTTTCTCTTCTGTTTAGTTTCAGTCTCTGATGTCTACAAAACTCTCAACTCTACTCCGGGAAACCTGAAGAAACAGAGACCTCCAGTGGCCAAGCTGAGCACCTGCTGCTGAAAGAAATAGAAGAAATTCACGCATTGTTTGCATTGTGGAATAATTCCTCAGCATATCTAATTTGCCACAAAGAAAATCAGCCATATTTTTGTGGGATTAAATAAAATAACAAAACGAAGCAGTATTTAGTGTTTTTATGAAATAAATTACATGAAATGATTTATCTTATATTGTCTCCTGAATGTTGCCAGCACAGTCTGTTGTGTCTGTTGAACCTTTAACAGGGAAAAATGAATCAGTCAGCAGCAAACAGAAACACTGGCTACAGCAGCATCCGCTTCTTATGTTTTGGAAGGACTCACACACAAAAAGCAAGTATACAAGAACGCAACGTACCATCATCGTTGCAAGTGACATTGTTTTAGCTGCAGACTTTTATGGGTATAAAACAATGAAGAAGTTTATAGTGAAAAAATATATGCAAACTCAGTGCAGACATACCACACAATCACAGACAAGTCTAAAAAAACAACCCTGAAGAAAAACAAGTTGCTTTTCTTTCTGTTTTTGTATCCCCAGGAAGTGAAAAGCAAGAGAAACATTTATATTTTTGCCATTTCCCAGTAATCTGTATCAGATCCTCAAGTAAAGATCATTGAAACAACCTGAGCAATCGCACATGATGAATTTTTAACAGGAAAGAAAAAACCTTACATAAACTATTTATCCAATTAGTCATGATGAAATGTGTTCATGTAGAATAAAATGCAACTTTTAATTATGGGAGATGTTAATGAACAGAGAATTGTGTCGGTGAATGCCATCAGGGGTTTGTCAGCAATATTATTCTGATGTACCTTTGTCCCACCTGATTACCTTCATTAAACAGCAGCAGGATAGATGGTGGGTCTGCAGAATGACACACGACATGCAGAATCTTTTATGTTCCTCATTTTGTGTCATTTTTATCTTTTATAATATTTTTTTAAACGTTGAATAATAATATTGTCTTATTAAATTAGAATTTAAAGTGCTTCAAAAACTGCGAGCCACACAATAAAACACAACAAACTTGCATGTCCTTACAAAAAAATTCAAGATTAAACAGGTTTATTGTCACTGTGTTATGGCAAAGTTACAGCTATGGTGCGTTGGAGTGTGAGATTCAAAACAAGACAGAGGTAAGTACATATCCTTTATTAAAAGTATAAAAGATAACAACATGAAAAATATTTTCACTACAGTCATGCATAAAACAGTTCCTCCTGTTCGAGGTTAACATAGCAGATCATCTCCCTCCAGCTCCGTCTATTGCCAGCATCCTCCTCTGTCACACCAACACTCTGCAAGTCCTCCTGATGGCTGACCCCAGTTGTGTACTCCTCGCATGCTCACCTTTCCACCTGTCTCTCTCTCTCATTCACACACATGTATTTTGTCTTTCTTTTATTCCTCTTCTCTACAATGCATGCCTCCACTGCTCCAGGCTCTTCATCTGCTCCCTACTGTCACTACAGATCAAAGTATCATCTGCAAACATCATAGTTCACATAGACTTCTGCCTCATCTCATCAGTCAGCCACATCACCATTGCAAACAAGAAGGAGCTCAGAGCTGATCACTGATGTAATCTCATTTCCTGAATCTACCTGTCACTAAAACGTTCGCTTCAGCACTGCCTCACATCCTTATGTCTTATGACCTGGCCCATCCTCACATACTTCTCTAGATCCAAAAATACCCAGTGAAACTCATTCTGTCCTTCTATATTCTTCTCTATCAACACTCTCAAAGCAAACGTCACATCTGTATTCCTCTTTCTCAGAATAAAGTCATACTCCTTACTGATCATCACTTCTCTTCTTAACTAGCTTCAACAACTATTCCCCATATCTTCATGGTGTGGCTCATCAGCTTTATTCCTCTGTAGTGACTACAGCTCTGCACATCACCCTTGTTCTTGAAAACTGATACCAGTACACTTCTTTTCCGCTCCTTAGGCATCCTCAGTCTGGCTAAAAAGTCCACCGCTGTCTGTCCTAGACACTTCCATACCTGCGGTTGATCCTGGTTAAAGGCATGTCATCAGGATCAATGGCCTTCCACTCTTCGTCTTCATCATAGCTGCCCTCACTTCCTCTTTACTAATTCTCTCCACTCTCTGATTCATTAACACTCTGATTCACTCTACCTTGCTCTGCCATTTGCTTCATTCATTATCTCCTAACAGTACTCCTTGTTACTGAGCAGTTTTCGCTGTAGTTAATCGCTCCTGTAAAATAGTCAGATGTCAGATGTCTATTCATATTAATGTACAGAATTCACCTGCTTGCTGCTACTACTGCACATTCACCCAGTGTACATACTATAT
>NW_005187595.1:1132375-1140692 GCF_000239375.1 Pundamilia nyererei
TGCACATGTCGAGGAGCGTGTCAGGCTACATTTCACTGTGTGTTATACTTGTATAACTATGCATGTGACAAATAAAGAACCTTGAACCTTGAACCTATAGTTAACCACGCTAACCAGCTGCACATCCTTTCCAGCTCAATCTCTCTCTGTCACTTTTTTTTATTTTATTTTTTTATCTTATCTTCAAGTAGTCTCAACTTTATTAATGTAGTACTGTAACTCTGTTCCAGGCATACTGACAAAAGCACTTAAAGAACTCACTTTTAAAATATTACTCTGCTATGCTTTTACTCTTACTTAAACTCAAACTATGTCCACACACACTGATGTTTTTTAGGAATTTTGTTTGCATGTTTACGCGATAAATGGGCTGGCAGGAGTTTCTGAAAAGCTCCTATTTTACTGATACCAAAACACTATTTACGTTCAGACAAAAGGCCAAAGCTACGTTCACCAAAATGTACCTGTGACTGTAACCTCACACCGCCACTTTTTCTGCAGCTCTTTTGTTTCTTTCAGTCTGTGGTATGTGTGTAGCCTCTTCATATTTTTGAGGTGGATTTAAACTGTTTCCAACACCATCCCTTTCATGTGAACGTGTAGGGGAAACCCTTGATTAGCTAAGCAAGTTCATGACCAGCTTTGTGTTACTGAAAGATATCCTGGGTATGTTAAACTAGCTTCACAGTACAGGGCCCTTGGCAGCTCATAGTCACTGAGTCAACCACAAACTCCTTTGTATACTGAATTATTTTAGCACCATGAATACAAAGTAGAATATTAGTGAAGTGGAAATCATTTTACCATCATTTTCACCATCATCAGTCCTCTGCCAAATTATTTTAATCTTTCTACAGCTTTAGACAGAGCAGAGGACATATAGGATATATGTCAGGTACATCTTTAAAAATAATTTTACCAGAAGTTACACATGTTCACATTCCAACTCTGTGTTACTCTGAGGCATGTATTTATGTCTACGTCTGAGTTACAGCTGATGGTTTTAGGTGATCCTTGTTGCACTGTATTTAACTGCTGTTAGACTGTATTCAGTTTAACAGTAAAAAAAAATGCCACGCATTTAAAGTGTGCATGTAACTCACATGGTATAATGGCAAGGTATAAAATATTATATTTTAGATATTTTATTGCTATAAAAAATGTATTTTATTTTAGCAACATAATGCAGAACATTTTAGACAGCAGCAACAAAAGATTGGTATTTTTTTTGAAGTGCTTAAAACAAGATAAACATTTTACAGTGAGCTGTATAAAACGTATGTAAAGAGCCTTAGATGGAAGCTGAGTTTTAGAGAAGTAAAGATGTGGAGGGGTCATCAGTCTGTGAAAGAAACATTTTGGGGGTTCAGTCAACTAAAGAGTCAGCGAATCTAGAGATTCTACACACACTGAATCCATACATGCAAATTTGAACCCAGCAAACATCTCCCAATATTGGTGTCTATGTGGTGCAGATTTAATAAACCGAGGGAGGAAAATTAATACTTACACAAAGACACATCGATTTATCTTCCAAAGAATTATTAAATAAACATGTAGAAAATGGATATTTATCAAACTGTCTTACCAATAATGTCATTGGCTGATTTTTGTGGTATTTTATTTGTTGTTCTCAGGGTCCCTGAGTGACAGAAGGATTTCAAACTTTTAAATAATAAATATTTGCAGATATTAGACAGGTGTCAGTGTAGGTCACATATAAGAGTCATAAAGCATTCTGTTTTAATAGGAAGAGACACATTAAAATAGGACACGAAATAAGTCAAGAGTGAAAGTTACCTCTTCTTGTCTTTTTTTTAAGCAGGACAGCTATGAAAGTGGCTACACAAGCAAAGACTATCTGCCCCACTGCTACACCTGATGCAATGATCCAGAAGGAAACTGTGAGAAAAGCAGGAAAAATATGACACTGATTAACACTGACACATCAATCATGGATCACAGTGAAATGTAGACCTACTGAAGTCATTGTTATTAGCTCCAAATTGACTCAGATAGCATCACTCTATAAATCTGTGACTTTGAAAAAGTTTCTCACCATTATAATCAGCAGTAGCAGCAGCATACACCTGCTGGACCTCAGGAACCGTCACCATCACCTCTCTGTGAGGAGCAGAGAGCACTCGTGCTGCACATCCCACCTGTGTGCTCTGTTTAAGTGAACCTGAGAGCACAGCTGTAGTGGTGACAGTGAATGTAGCGTTGGTGTTGGAAACATTGACAGTGTTGTACTGTGAGAAGTTGAGGTCTTGTTGTGAGACACTGAGTGTTATAGTGGGAGCAGGTCGACCAGTGGCTGAACAAGATACAACCCACTCTTCAGTAGAGTTTGACTCTCTGACATCAACAACAGGTTCGTGTAGCTCTGTGAAGGATCAACAAACACTTTAAGAAAAATGATTTTAAAATGCGATCAACATCTGACAAATTTTCATTTGTTATCTTTTTTGCTGGAGCCTATTGTAATTTGAAGAAGGTAAAAGTTCTTACCATAGACTTGGAGGCAGGGTCTACCAATAAAGGCTCCTTCAGGATAAGTGTTAAACAGACAGCGATAGCATCCTTCATCCTGCTCTGTCACATTCCTGATGACTATGGAACAGTTCCATAGACCAGCATGTTTAAACTTAACTTTATCTGTAAAGCCGTCATTCACTCTCTGGCCAAAGTACTTGTTGTAGGTGGCAACATTTGTCTCCACATCATTTGAACTTTTCTGCCATGTGACCTGAAGGACGTCTTTAGTTTCCAAGAGCTGACAGCTCAATTCAGCATCTTCTCCCACTGCTGCCATCACAGTCTGCTGTGTTTGGATCACTGCTGCTGCACCTTTAACAGAGAAAAATGAATCAGTCATCAGCAAACAGAAAGACTGGCTACTGAAGCATCTGTTCCTTACCTGTTTGAAAGACTCCACACACAAAAAGTAGATACACAAGCACACAATCTGCCATCGCTATTGCAAAGTAACACGTTTGAGATGAATAGGAGACCTTTTTGGATATCAAAAGGTGTAAAAGGTTGGTAGTAAGTGAATAAATGCACACTGAAACTACACAGAAATCAGGGCAGACATACCGCACACTCACAGTTGAGTTAAAAAGTAACTGAACGAAAACAATTGACTTCTCCTTCAATTCTTTTTTTTAACACAAGGAAGGGATCTGCATCAGATCACTTCCTTGTGCTTTCTCAGTAGTCTGTATCAGATCCTCAACAAGTTTACAAAAAAACATCCTTTTTAACAGGAATGCCAAAAAGCAAAAAATATTACCTCAAACAAATTATCCCATCAGTTATGACCTGGTCGTGACCTGATGTCACACACACATGACCGTGGTTTTGCTGTTTGTCACATTATTAAAGTCAGCATTATGTACTGTAATATGCAGACATTAATCTGAGACTCTTTGGATCATTCTGAGTCTCATTAATTATTGCATTAAAACAGATATTTCAATGTTGTATATCAGATATCTGAGAACGAAGAAAACCAACTATGTGTTTGTGGTGTCGCAGAACTGTATGACTGCACTTGTGTTCATTATGGGTCTGTTTCTATAATTTTGTTTCTAACGTGAATATTTGCACAGACTGACAAACTTCATGTTTCATTCAGTTTATGCAGACTCAATTTATCTTTGATTAAGAATAAAGATGTTTTACTATTATAGAATATGAATAAGCTCAGTTATAGCACTCTGTATCATTTTAAACATAAAAGGCTGGATGTTAAAACCTTTGACCCTCTTATGTGTTTTTAGCCACAGCTTTTTAATCAACTTTATTAAACAGCGGTAGAAATGTGACCATGTGCCATCACTGTTGCAAATGGTCAAGTTTTAGTTAAAGTGCTCTGGGCATAACACTCAGAGATAAACAAAGTAAATATAGACACAGACTACACAAGAAACACTAAGCTTTAACACCCACAGGCAAGCGTGGGTGTTTCTTCCCTTTTCATGCTTCTTCGCCTAATAATTAGAGTTACTATTGCATCAAGTTCCCATTAGTCTAATGCAGAGGAGGCCTTTGTTTGTAGGGTATTTTTATTTAAAGTTTCACGGTCCTGGGTCTTTTGACCTAGCGGTTTGTGTTTCTTACTATTATTATGTTCTTGCGTTCTAGCTTATTCTTATTAGACTTTTTAGTTCCAAGGGTTTTGATTCTGTGCTCCCTCTGTTTAGTGTCTGCCCGTGTGTTCCCTCTGTTCTGTCTGTATAGCGTCTCTGAGTCCAGTCTGTGTATTTCCTGTTTTTCTTTGAAGGTCCATGTCCTATTTCAGTATTTTTAGTTTCGGTTGCTCTGTCTTGTTAGGTCTAACTTCTCCCGACTGTGTTCCCACCCGTTCCTTGTTCCCTCATGTTCCTGCCTGTGTATTTATAGTGTGTGTCCTCCAGTGTTCAGCGTCACGCTGTACCCTCATCTTATGCTGTGTGTTCTGTTTGCCTGCCTGTGTAAGGTTATTTTTGTATTTTCAGTCTGTTACTTTTGAGTTCAGCATTAAAGCTGTTTTGACTTCACGGTTTGCCTCTATGAGTCCTGCGTTTGGTTCCTCCATACTGCCTGCCTGCACACAGCCTTGACATAAAGAGCCAACGTGATGCCTATTAGCTTCGGTAACTCTACCATTATATCACTGTATCAGGTGAGAAAACATCGTCCATCTCCACATAACTATGAAGCAGCATAGTTATCCTCTAAAGTCTCTGTTTACTTTGTTCCAAAACAATCATCTTAACCAGAGACGACATCAGGACTTGTTCAGTAATTTACAGGACTGAACAACAACAGCACAAGTTCAGATTCTAATTTAGATTGTATGTCCATTGCAGTTTAATCTGCTATCATTTAGTTAATATGAAAACAATGTTAGTGTTAGATGTTTAAGTCTGTAGTCGGCTTCATGTTCGAGTTAATCCTGTAATATAGGCTAATATAACTGACAGGGGATTTCTAAACATCACCCCGCAGTTCTTCAGCTGAGACACCTGAGTTAGAAAACACAAACACTGCAGTTGTCTTTTACTTGCGAGGACGGTCACAGAGCGCTCTTCCTTGCAGGAAGCACTCACGGACTCGCGCTGTATCACTGTCAGCGTTCTTTATTTATACAAGCTTGTGTCTGTGTGTACAAAGATAACAGAGTTATTCTAAGAACTCAGAGCTGAGGTTCCCCTTTTCTAAGTCTGCATGTTCTTACAGAAAGAGGAAGCTGTTAGTTGTTTATCACACAAGAGTTCATGTCAAAAGTCACATAGACATTTGCTTAGTGTTCAATAAAAGAACACATTTCATGAAGCTGATCACACTATATACAATTTCCCCCTGACAATAACTAAATCTTTTTTTTTAAAAATACAGTTAATTACATTAACCCTTTCATGCATAGAGGTCACTACAGTGAACAGCTATTCAAAGGCTGTTTGCTTGTATTTGTGTCAGTGTTGATGGTGTACTTGCACATAAACCACTACATTGGACACTGATGTGTCACTCCATCACAACTCTGGTCATTTAATGTTACTATAGATGTACGACATGTGTCATTTTAATTATTGTTATTTCATCCTGTCATGCATGAATTATGACAACCTCAATCTTTAGGCATTAAAAGATGAATAAAAATACTTAAAGAAAAAATCCTGATTGAGGTTGTCATAATTCCTGATTGAATGGGTTACACAATGGGTTACACTTTTGCAATGAAAATAAACCAATAACAACAAACAAACAAGCAGATTTTTCTATGCGTTTGCACCTTTTTTTCCACACGTAAACAGCGTTTTCGGTCACTGAAAACGGAGATTTCTAAAAACGCCTGCCAGGGTGGATATTTTTGAAAACTCCGTTTTTGCATTTACGTGTGGACGAGAAAAACGGAGAAAACGCAGTGTCAAAGGTGTGCGCCTTTTTTGACGTCACACTGTGCGCCACGTTGTTTTGGTGAAATTAATTTCTACAATACTGTTACTGTTAATTGTACTCTCTGCAGTGTTTAAATGCTTACATATACACACACAGTTGCTGTCCCTCCACACATACGACTCGGTTCTGCTTCTATGCCCCATCCTTGTTTACTATTTCCCACCGAGGCTTCTAGACTTCTGATTGGCCAACATTTCTACACGGTTAGGAATATATCGCCACCTGTTGCTTTGGCATGTTCCTAGCAGCGTTTTCCTTCATTTCTGCGTTTACGTGTGGACGGGATTATTTTTTAAAATGAAAACGGAAAATCTCAGTTTTCAAAAATACCCGTGTACGTGTGGACGTAGCCTTATTGTGACTGTGTGAGGACAGAGCGCTGGAGTGTGACATTCAAAACAAAACAGACAAATATTAAAAAAAATCTAGTATTAAAGTATAAAGTGTCAGAAATATCAGCATTAAAAAAATAAAAATTAACAATTGAAATCTGGAAGAGTGGCTAAAGCTCAGCCCCAACTGGGTCATGTTTAGGCACAACGAGCCTTAACAGATCTCCAAGCAAATGTCTAAAAAATAAAGGAATCGGGGTGTTGCAATGACCCAAAGTCAAGAGCTCAAACTGACTCAAATGCTGTAGTGGGATCTTTAGAGAGCTGTGCAAAAGTTCTGTCACTCACAGTAAAACATCATTCCTTTAGCTTATGTGCGTTTAGCTTCTGTGTCTGGTGCATTTGTTAAGATCAACTCACTTGGCGAAAGTTCATATTAAACAGTTGTGTTGCTGTGAGCTGTGTGTTCACCACAGCGTGTTGCTTACAAGACGTAAGCAACACGCTTACGTTGATCGTTTTTTGGATTGTTGTAATTTGGTGTTTGTTCACCTTGTCGTTATTCTTCTTCATAGGTGCTCTGATTGTTCAGATAAAAAAAAAACCCAAATATATTTAAAATGTACCGAACTAAACTGAGTGAGGAAAATTAACAATTACACAAAGAAATCTTGAATGATCTTCCAACAAATTAATGAATAAATAACATATAGAATATGAATTATCAAACAGTCTTACCCATGAATGTTATTGGTTGATTTTTCTGCTGTTTTACTCCTCTAAAGATCACTGAGTGATAGAAGGATTTGAAGTTTAAAGTCAATATTGTAAATATCTGCAGCTATTACTGGATAGATGTGGGTTTAGGCTCTTGGAGTCATAAATCATTATCATGTTAATAGAAAGAGATGCATTACAATAAGACACACATTAAACCACATGTGAAAGGTACCTCTTCTTGTCTTTTTCGTCAAGCAGCACAGTGGAGCAACGAAAGGAACAAAGACCAACACCACTACTGCAGCTATTACAGTGATCGAGGAAGAATCTGTGAGAAAAAACAAAATATGACAGAGATCAAAACTGATACATCAGTCATGGATCAACTTGAGACTTACTGATGTCAATGATGTTAGATCCCAGTCAAACTGACCCAGAAATCACCAATCTGTAAATGTGCGAAAGAGTTTTTCACCATCACCATCATCATCAGGTGTCTGTTGGACCTCAGGAATCATCACAGTCAGCTCTCTGTGAGGAGCAGAGAGCACTCATGCTGCACATCCCACCGGTGTGCTGTGTTTACTAGTGATGGGTCGGTTGCGAACGAAATGGCTCTTCGAGCCGGTGTTCTGACAAACCATCCTACTATGGCAAAATGTCCTACCCGTAGGATAATTTTACGGTGTCCCCTGACAAACAGTCCTACTTTGGCAAACCGTCCTAACAGTAGGATAATTTTACGCTGCCTTATGACAAACTGCCCTACTTTGGCAAAATGTCCTACTGTACATATTTTATGCACATTTCTGCTGCCAAACAATAATTCCAGCACAAATTTAAGTAGGGTATGACGGTTTGCCACTTAACTTTGCCCATCACAGTATGTTTGTAGCTGATATTCATAAAGCCAGTACGGTTTGACACTTCTTTTTACCCATTAAAGTGTGCTTGTAGGTCACATTCACAAAGGTAGCATGTTTTGGCACGTAATTCTTCCCATCAGAATTATGCTTCTTGCTCTTATTAACAAAGGTAGCATGGTTTGGCACGTAATTCGTCCCATCAGAGTATGCTTCTAGCTTATAATAACAACGGTAGCATGGTTTGGCACGTAATTCTTCCTGTCAGAATTATGCTTCTTGCTCTTATTAACAACGGTGGCATGTTTTGGCACGTAATTCTTCCTGTCAGAATTATGCTTCTTGCTCTTATTAACAAAGGTAGCATGGTTTGGCACGTAATTCGTCCCATCGGAGTATGCTTCCAGCAGTGTTGGGGAGTAACGGAATACATGTACTGCCGTTACGTATTTA
>NW_005187595.1:1142443-1143644 GCF_000239375.1 Pundamilia nyererei
GTAACGTAACGGAATAGGTTACAGAATACATTTTGGGGCATGTATTCTGTATTCTGTAATGGAATACATTTTAAAAGTAACCTTCCCAACACTGGCTTCCAGCTTATAATAACAACAGTAGCATGGTTTGGCACGTAATTCTTCCTGTCAGAGTATGCTTCTAGTTTATAATAACAACGGTAGCATGGTTTGGCACGTAATTCTTCCTGTCAGAATTATGCTTCTTGCTCTTATTAACAACGGTAGCATGTTTTGGCATGTAATTCTTCCCATCAGAATTATGCTTCTTGCTCTTATTAACAAAGGTAGCATGGTTTGGCACGTAATTCTTCCCATCAGAGCATGCTTCTAGTTTATAATAACAAAGCTAGCATGTTTTGGCACTTGTTTGTAGAAGCAGTCTGCATGCCAAGGTACTTAAGTTATACAGCTGTCACCATTGAAGTGATTGGAACACCTGACTATATAAACTTTGACAATGAACTCACTCCATTATGGTTACAGTATATATTTACAGATACATATATTTGACATTTATAGATCCAACAGAACACAGGGAGAAAGAACTGAAAAAGAAACAGTATTCATAACAAATTATGCACATTTTTTTTACACAAGTACTTGACCAGGCTGCTCTCTTATTGAGCACATCCAAAATGTGCCCATCTGAGACAAAACTCGCACTGCACCTGAAGAGGGGGGGGGGGTGTAAGTGTGTTAACCAACATTACGAATTTGATGACAAAATAATTACTACAGTGGCTTGCATAAGTATTCGGCCCCCGTGAACTTTTCCACATTTTGTCAGATTGCATTCACAAACATGAATCAATTTTATTGGAATTCCACGTGAAAGACCAATGTCTCTACCAGTCTCTAGCTGGTAGAGACATACCCTAAAACAGCGGTTCCAAACCCCGGGGCCTCGGACCGGTACCGGTCCGTGAGTCGTTTGGTACCCGGCCGCTAGAGTTGAGGCTCAGATGTGAAATGTATAGTTTTCAGGATTTTTATTGGTTTTCAGCGTTATTTTGTTATCGTTTTTATCGTTAACTTGGTTTTCCTTGGTCTTTTCACGTGTGTTATGAATAAATTTTCTTTTTTTTGGTACTAGTTTTATTTTGTTTTATTTATCCCCGACACCTTAAAGGCCGGTCCATGAAAATATTGTCGGGCATAAACCGGTCCGTGGCGCAAAAAA
>NW_005187595.1:1167349-1168711 GCF_000239375.1 Pundamilia nyererei
GACAGCACATCAACACTAGCTCAAGTCTACAGCAAACAGTATTAACATGACTGCCTCCACTCAATCTGCCTAACCCAAATGGCCTCCCAAGCACAATACACAGCAGACCCAAAATATAAAAGCACCACAAATAACCAAACTGATCAGCAATCAACTCAACAATTGCCTACAAGGCAAGTCCTAGCCAAGACAAACAGCTGCAAACAGACCAGCTCTCAATCAAATGTTAGAAAGCTTACCAAACCAGGACGATCCCGGATGAGCCCCCATTTGTCACAACCCGGCTCATAGGAAGCGACAAACAAATGGGAGACCACACACAGGCTTTTAAAGACTGTAAGACATATTTAATGATAATAAGGTAAAGCAACTTAAACACAATTTAAAGGACATGACAGCCATAACTGAAACTTCCAAATAAACATAACACGTCAGAGGGAGCCAAAAAGCCAGCCTCCCTGGTTCAGTCAAGGTGTCTTTATATACACTGGGCCTGGCCTCTCAGGTGTGCTGCATCAATAATTGGGTCAGCTCCACCTACCTCGAAGAAACAGGTAAAAGAAAAAGAAAAACACAAGGCCAGCCCACTGGCCGTCACAGGTCACATTCCAGAATCTTTAAGGTAAAAATATTTATGGAGTTCACGTAAATGTTCAACATTCTCATTTATAAAACAAAACAAAACAAAAACAAAACACTTAATGACATATTCTCTAACAAACAAACAATTTAGCAACAATACTTTGTGTGCATCTTCAAATCTCTGCCAGGCCTACAGGTTATTACTGTAATATCACTAATTAACCATATTTATTTATATTTTGCAAGTGTACAGTTTCGCTTTTAAAAAAATCCACTTATTTTAAACACTATTTAACAACAATACAAACAGTTAATACATACCCAGGTTTTAATGTCAACTGTCATACCAAACCAGTAAAATCTGGAACACACTGCATTTAGCGTTTTGTGTGTGCCAGTGTGTCCTCCAATTGGAGATGAATGAACCTCATGAAATATCTTCCTGGCATCATCCATGGTTTTTACTACTCTTCTGGTTCCAACAAAGAGTTCTCCATCTGCAGTAAAACAATATATATTTAGAAATTAATTTAACCACATATATGAGTTGTTAGTATTAACAATAAGTTACTGACCCTTTTGTTGAATTTTGAGGCATGTCTTCTGAGCCTTGTCATATCCTGAAGGGTAGGAGCCCGCAGAAATGAACTCGTATATCTCTTCCCACTTCTTCTCCATATCTGCGAATGTACAGTGGGGCAAAAAAGTATTTAGTCAGCCACCGATTGTGCAAGTTCCCCCACCTAAAATGATGACAGAGGTCAGTAATTTGCACCAGAG
>NW_005187595.1:1170064-1173042 GCF_000239375.1 Pundamilia nyererei
GTGTACCTCTGGTGCAAATTACTGACCTCTGTCATCATTTTAAGTGGGGGAACTTGCACAATCGGTGGCTGACTAAATACTTTTTTGCCCCACTGTATGTCCACGTTTGTTTGAAGTACTTGTTGTTGGTTAAAGAAGATAAACGTTCTTAACATAGACCTGAAAGCAGGTTCTACCAATGAAGGAGCCTTCAGGATAAGTGTTAAACAGACAGTGATAGCATCCTTCATCCTGCTGCATCACATTCCTGATGACTATGGAGCAGTTATGTAGTCCAGTGTATTTAAACTCAACTTTATCTTTGAAGTCATCATTTACTCTCTGACCAAAGTACTTGTTGTAGGTGGCAACATTTCTCTCCACATCTTGTGAGACTTTCTGCCATTTGACCTGAAGAACGTCTTTAGTCCCCAAGAGCTGACAGCTGAATTCAGCATCTTCTCCCACTGCTGCCAGCACAGTCTGCTGTGTTTTGTATCACTGCTGTTAGAGCTGTACAAACAAATAGACATGTGAGGCTAGAGTTCCATGTGTGTGTGTCAGCTGTGATCAAACAAGCAGGCATCTCACTGTAGTTTTTCAGAATTGCTTGAAACCCCTTGACCATAGATTTAGGGTTAGGGTTGTTTTTGACCTCTTTGAGATCAGTTTTTAATTATTAGGAGTAAAACTTTTCTCTTGTCTCAGCTACAACACACAGCTTTAAGAACAAAACGTATGAAATTAAACACAGCTTACCTTTAGAAAAGACCATTAAAAGTATAAGCGTGCAGTCCGCCATGCTGTAATGTGAATAACATCAGTTTTCTAATTATATACACTATGCAAAATGTCGGTTCTGTAACTTTCATTGCACATTTAAGGACTTCTTGGTTCAAAGAATGGCCAGAGCTCTTTTGGCTTCCTGAGAATTGAATCCAGAATGCACCATCATCAACATTAAACCCCACACAACAAAAGTATGTGAAGAGGAACAGAAACAGAAACCTTCTCATGCGCCTCTGCCTGTGTTTCACACTTTTTCCAAAACAACCTGAGCAGACACAAATGACCCAGTTTTTAAAGAAAATACATTCAGTCAAGAAGGTTACCTTACACCATCTCTACATGTTCATCACTAAAGCTGCAACATCCAAAACCCACCGAGCTCTATGAACTGGTACAAAATGGACTAATCAGAGGTTCTGAAAAATATTGTTCTGTTTTGTGTTTTTACCCACAGCTTCAGTAAACAGCAGTAGAAATGCAGACCATGTGCCATCATTGTTGCAAGTGTCATTAGTTTTAGTTCAACTTCAGACTTCAGTGGGTATAAAGCTGAGAGAAAAACAATGTAAAAAGGCTTGTATTGAGTAAATAAGGTACAGAATAGACAAGAAACCCTTGGCTAACACACTCAGAGGGAAGTCTGGAAAATCAACTGAATGAAGACAAGTTTCTTCCCTTTTTTGGAGCTTTTTTGTGGTTTCCCATGTGTGAGCCTGTGTCACATGACCAAGTCTTAATCCTACAGCAAAAAGGAAGCACAAACATCAAATTCATCTCGCCCTAAATATCTCACTAATCTGTCAGATTGGTTACATAACATAAATTGCTTTATTGTCACAGCTATGCAGTGTAGGAGAGTAACAAATAAAAAAGCAACAGACATGAGAATAAAATCCCATATAAACATATGAAACCAAAATCACATCCCTACTGCTTTCACGTGAATTAACTGGGTAAGTAGCAGCCTGATGCTGCTAATCAAATGCACTTTAATGGATTAACTGATCATCATCACGTGTGAGTACTGTTTTCTGGTCCAGAACATTAAGGTGTGTTAACACGATGCCAAGGAGATTTAGGTTTGCTAAGGAGCATCTGAACAAACTACAAAACATTGGTAACAATTTCCTTTAAACAAATGAGTGTCATGTTTGGTTACAAAACAAACAAAAAAAAACAGCAAATCAACATGAACACCTTATGTCAGCTGTGAAACACAGTGGTGGGGGGCTAATGATTTGGGCTTGGAGTCATTGTGTAGACCATGAACTACTCTGTCAAGTTAAGTGTCACTGTAAAACCTTCAGCACAGCCTCTTAAAAGATTTAAATGAGTGTATGTGTAGTCATTAAAGATATATGCTGTACAATGTACTGGGAAACTGTGGCTCGGGGATTGGGAAGCGCATCTGTAACCGGAAGGGTGCCGGTTCATTCCCCGGGCTTTCTGTCCTGGTCGTTGTGTCCTTGGACAAGACACGTTATAACCGTAGCTTGCCTCCACCAGTGTGTGAATGTAAGAGTGAATGAATAGTAGCATTGTAAAGCGCTTTGGGTGCCTTGAAAAGCGCTATATAAATCGAATCCATTATTATTAAACAGTCCAAACTCCATGATTAGTGGATGTAAACTTCTGACCACAGCTGTGTTTTTATGTGAATGTTAATGAATATAAAAGCATAGAAATATCTCCGGCATTACATATTTGGACATGTAGAGATAATGTAGCTCTGCTGTGACATTTTAAGAAATATTTTATCACTTTTTATGTTTCTGTTTTTCACAACTTAATCATCACTCTTACCAGGCTCCAGGTCAGCCAATGGCTGAACAGGAAACAGCCCTCTTTTCAGTAATTTGACACAAAGGTCAGGTTCACAGCTGGTTGACGCTGTATACCTAAAGAGATAGGTGGGCATTTTTTTATTATTAACTATTGCCTTTTTTTTAATAGAAACTAAAACTGAGTCATTTCTCTTGTTAACTTATCCACAACCAATAAATAGTAACTATAAAATCCTGTATAAAAAGGATAAATTCAGAAACTCACTCAGAGGGACAAATAGTTTTTCTTTACTACAGGATGCTGTGTGGATTCAAATCTACGGCTCTTCCGTAGATTTGATCCTCTTGATTAGGGCCACTGGAAAAAAAAAAAGAATTCTGACTTTAATCTCAGAATCCTGACTTTATTCTCAGAATTCTGACTTT
>NW_005187596.1:0-1997 GCF_000239375.1 Pundamilia nyererei
ATATCTTTCCACGTAGCACTTTTAATTCTTATCCCTACTTTTATTTTTTCCATGTCTATTTAAGTGTTATTTATGACACCATGTTTGCACTGAAGCACCGCAGCAATTTCCTAATGTTGTAAACCTGCTCAACATTTGGCAATAAACCCCTTTCTGATTCTGATTCTGATTCTGATTAACCCACAGTGGTCCTCATACCACATAAGACACCACAGCCATGCCATCATTGCAAACACTGATAACAAAGCATAAATCGAATTAAATTGAGACTTGATTAGACCTTTCGAGTATCATCAGAAATATTATACATACCAAAGTTTGCTATCAGTAAACAACGTAGGCATTCACTGATAGCGTAGCACATCCATGTTAGCAGTGTATGAACGGATAGCTTAGCATATAGTATTAGCACAGGAATCAATAAACGACTAGGTATTAAACACTTTTACTAACATGAGCCTTGCGCTGAGCAGAGGGGGGAGGGGCGGTAGTTACACTGGCAGTAGCACAGGAACAGAGTGGGAGGGAAAGAGAGAGAAAGAGAGCCAGGGACAGCAACAAGAGACAACATCATCACATTAGAAAGTTATAGTAATCATCATGTGACACCTGATTGTTAAAATGGAAATAATTAGTTGACTCCTTTGAATCTCTATGTTAATAGTTTGGCTCTGTGACCTCAACTTACCTGTTTGTTCTTCTCTGCTCATAAAATCTGGACCCACTGACAGAAAGAGAATTCCAGTCCAGTCCACATAAGCGGCACCTCACTCACACCTCGCGGGATTAAAGTCTGTACTGGGTCCTGCTGTAGCTGTTGTGAATGTGTCTGGCTGGCAGCTATTGTAAGAACAGTAACCAAGAAATAAAGTGTGTTTGGGTGTGACAATGTGGTTAGGTCTGCCACGCTTCTGTGACACTGACATGTTTAACAACACCTCTCTATAAATTATAAAATATTTAAGTAAGTTTGAATTAGAAAATAATTTGCAGACTTTAGATTCTGTTTGGCGTTTATTGGTAAGTTTTTGATGTGGAGATAGTGGTATTCCAGTACTTACGGTCAGATCTTTTTTTGGAACTGAATATGATAACTGTTTATTCTTAATTTAATTTAATACAAATATTATGTTTAATCAAACATAAATTAACCCCATAAATAAATGCAAGCTGGAGGCTAAAAACAAAAATTGAGGCCCATCTTTAAAAGTTTATTTTTTCTGTTTCTGCTCAGGGCTTTTAGTTATGTGCTGTTAATAAAAAGTTGGTCATAAAATGACACACTATCTCATCTCAGTGTAGTCTTTAGGGACTATTGACATGAAATACAAATGCTCTTAAAGTGAAGTACTATTTATCGGTCATTGCATGATATCTTGTTGTGTTGGGTCTGCCACCTGTACAACAAGAACAACAACAACAAACTGTATTTAAATAGCACATTTAAAACCAGTGGTGTACCAAAGTGCTTAACATACAAGAGGGTAAGATGAAGTAACAGGGAGGATGAAGGCTATGGCAAAGTACCACCATGCTAGCATGTTAAATGGCATTAAAACCACAGAAGCAAAAGAAATGCATATAAAAGCATACGAGAACAATATGTGTAAAGGATAAAACAATCAAAAATTTTATAAGTGATTAAACGTCATTAAGAATAGACTGAAGATAGAAATAAGCATTAAACTAACTAACAAACATTCACTAACTGGTAGAAAAGGCGAGGCTAAATAAGTGGGTTTTTAACCGTGATTTGAAGGATTGAATGGAATCAGACTCGCGGATAGTGATGGGGAGGTTATTCCATAGCAGAGGTGTGGACTCGAGTCACATGACTTGGACTCGAGTCAGACTCGAGTCACATGACTTGGACTCGAGTCAGACTCGAGTCATTAATTTTATGACTTTAGACTTGACTTGAAAAAATGTTCTAAGACTTGTGACTTGACTTGGACTTTTACACCAATGACCTGGGACTTGAATTGGACTTGAACCGG
>NW_005187596.1:3910-5173 GCF_000239375.1 Pundamilia nyererei
CATTAGGATGCTCTCTATGGTGGCTCTGTAAAATGTCACCAGCAGCCTCTCCTCCAGGTTGTTCCTCCTGAGCACTCTCAGAAAGTGGAGACGCTGCTGGGCCTTTTTAACCACCGCCGTAGTATTTGCAGTCCAGGAGAGGTAATCAGAGATCTGCACGCCCAGAAACCTCATGGAACGTACCCTCTCCACACAGCTCCCGTGAATGTAAAGTGGGGCCGGGTCTGCTCTGCCCTTCCTGAAGTCCAAGATAAGTTCTTTAGTTTTCGTGGTGTTCAGTTGGAGGTTGTTAACTGAACACCACTCAGTCAGTCTGTTGACCTCATCTCTGTAGTCCGACTCATCCCCCCTTGAGATGAGTCCAACCACTTGGTCCCACCTCTGTTCCATAGATCGGGTGCAGCCAAGGAAAATGCTCGATCACCTCTAGTCTTCAGCTGGGATCTCGGCTATACCAAAAGTGACTGGGAAGATGATCTTAGTACTCTAGTAGGGGTGTGTAATCTAAGGAGCTCAATGAGGTAGCTTGGAGCTATATTGTTAATAATTCGGAAGGTGAGCAGCAGGATTTTAAATTCAATGCAATACTTAACGGGAAGCCAATGCAGGTCGGCGAGGACAGGGGTGATAGAGACACGCCGCCCACTACCAGTAAGGAGACAAGCAGTGGCATTCTGAACAAGTTGCAGTCTATGGAGGAGAGTAGAGTTAAGACCAAATTAAAGGGAGTTGCAATAATCCAACTTAGATGTCACGAAGGGGTGGATAAGCTTTCCAGGTCTCTATGCGGGATATAATGTCTGGCTTTGCTAATAAGATGCAATTGATAGAAGCAAGATTTGACAACAACAGACACTTGTTTGTCGAATTTAAAAGAGCTATCCAAAAACACACCCAGGTCACTAACAGTGTCGGTGAGGAAACTATCAAAGGAACCGAAGGCATCACGGAGTGATACTACTGTCAAACACAATGATTTCAGTTTTCCTGTCGTTTAGGATAAGAGTTACCTGGGCGCATGCGCACGCAGCGACCGGCAGTGAGTGAGAGCTTGGCATCCTAAGTTTTTAAGTTTTTAAGTTTTTATAAGTTTTTATAAGTTTTTATCATTTCTTTTCGGTTCTATTGCTGGCATGTGTTTTGGTCGAAAGAACTGACAGTTTCTTACAAAGTGACACACGCTCCACAATAGTGAGAACGTCATGGATTCTTTCTTCTTTATTGTGGTTGGATTTCTACTGTGCTGGCTTGTTTCCAATGAGG
>NW_005187596.1:38149-40640 GCF_000239375.1 Pundamilia nyererei
GAAAAACTGTTTAAACACCATGAAACAGTTTCACCCTATTAACAGCAAAGACCTGGAAGACATCTTAGGTCAACTGAACTCCTCCTCTTGCTGTTTAGATGTCCTGCCAACATTTTTTTTTCAAAAAGGTCTCAAAGACTTTAGAGTCAGACCTGTTACAGATCGTCAACTTTTCTTTAGTGGTTCTGTGTTTCCAGAACCACTAAAAACTGCTGTAATTAAACCTATACTGAAAAAGGACAATCTTGACAAGACACAAATGAACAACTACAGGTCGATCTCAAATCTCCCATTTTTAAGTAAGATCATTGAAAAGCAGTTTCTCAACAGCTCAATTACTTCTTAAAACAGAATAACTGCTATGATGCCTTCCAGTCAGGTTTTAGACAGAACCACAGCACTGAAACCGCTCTGACCAAAGTGATTAATGACATATGTCTGAATACAGACAGTGGAAAAATGTCTGTTTTAGTTTTACTGGATTTCAGTGCAGCATTTGATACAGTTGACCACAACATATTACTCAAACGACTGGAGAACTGGGCAGATATTTCAGGAACTGTACTAAACTGGTTCAAAACATACTTAGAAAACAGGAAATACTTTGTATCAATAGGTAACTTCACATCTGAGCAGACAAGTATCACATGTGGAGTTCCCCAACGTTCCATCTTGGGACTCCTTCTGTTTAACATTTACATGTTCCCACTGGCACAGATTATAAAGAACAACAAAATAAACTATCACAGCTATGCAGATGACACACAAATATATATCACAATGTCACCAGGAGACCAAGGCCCTGTACAGGCTCTTGGTAAATGCATTGAGGAAATCAATGACTGGTTGTGCCACAATTTTCTCCAGCTAAACAAAAACAGCTTTGGTGCCAAAGAAAAACAATTACAGGTCACCAGAGAACTTCAATCTATACATCTAAAAACCACAAACGAGGCGAGAAATTTGGGTGTAGTGATGGATGCAGACCTAAACTTAGAAAAACACATTAAGACAATAACAAAATCAGCTTACTATCACCTCAAGAATATTTCAAGGATAAAAGATCTGATGTCTCAACAGGACCTGGAAAAACTAGTCCATGCATTCATCTTTAGTAGACCTGACTAATGTAACAGCATCTTTACAGGTCTACCTAAAAAATCAGTCAGACATCTACAGCTCATTCAGAACTCTGCTGCTTGAGTCCTCACTAAGACCAAAAAAGTGGACAACATCAGTCCAGCTCTGAGGTCTTTACACTGGCTGCCTGTCCGTCAGAGGATAGACTTTAAAGTTCCGATGCTGGTCTATAAAGCTCTGAATGGTTTAGGACCAAAATACATCAGTGACCTCCTGACCTAGTATGAACCTTCCAGATCTCTCAGGTGAGGTATTTTTTTCAGTTCCCAGAGTCAGAACCAGACACGGAGAAGCTGCATTCATCTTTTATGCTCCATATATCTGGAACAAACTCCCAGAAAGCCTCAGATCAGCTGAAACACTCAGTTTATTTAAATCCAGTTGAAGACTCACCTGTTCTCAGCTGCATTTGAGTAAAACACCAAATCCACACTTTTAAGCTTAAATTTCAAAACGTACATTTTAACTACTGATTTTATCTACTGTTCTGATTTTATCTACTGTTTTTTAAATCAATTTTAAATCATGCTTTTTATTTGTTTTTGTTTTTTAATGTCTCTGTAAAGCACTTTGAATAACCTTGTTGTTAAATTCTGCTATATAAATAAACTTGCCTTGCCTTACATACTGCCCTCTCGCACCTGGAGAAGAGAGACACGTATGTGAGAATGCTGTTTGTAGATTACAGCTCAGCATTCAATACCATCGTTCCCTCAAAGCTGGAAGGAAACTGCAGGAAACTGAGACACTGGTGCCAAGACAACTAGCTCACCCTCAATGTCACGAAGACAAAGGAGTTGATAATGGACTTCCGGAGGTGTAGGGAAGCACACACCCCCATCACCATCAACAGTGCTGCTGTGGGGAGAGTGAGTATCTTTCGTTTCCTAGGCGTACATGTGGCGGAGGATCTCACATGGTCATTACACACAAACAAAACAGTGAAGAAGGCACAGCAACACGTCTTCTTTCTCAGGAGACAGAGATTTAGCATGAGCCCCCGCATCCTCAGGACCTTCTACCGCTGTGACATGAGAGCATATCTCACCACGTGGTATGGCAACAGCACCGCCTACAACTGCAAAGTTCTCCAGAGAGCGGTGTGGTGTTCCAAAAGGATAATTGGAGGTGAGCTTCCCTCCCTCCAGGACATCTACAAGAAGCTGTGCCTGAGGAAAGTGGGGAGGATCATCAAAGATTCTAGTCACCCCGGTCATAAACTCTTCAAACTACTTCCGTCAGGCAGAAAGTACTGCAGTATCCGGTCCCAAACCAGCAGACTGGCCACCATCAGGCCACCAGACTGCTGAACACTGACCACTAACACTTCATAGACACCTCACTCTCATCT
>NW_005187596.1:40809-46783 GCF_000239375.1 Pundamilia nyererei
ACAAGAATCACACTCACTTCTGCTGTACCAGTGTAACAGTAATGTGACGTGACAATAAAAGTGATATGATTTGATTTGGAATACAGTTACTCATATTTTGTATTTTAAATACATCACAGTGGTAAATGAATCCCATTACTCCCCAACACTGTACATCAGCCTTCCATACATATTGAAAATGTTCCCTTACATTTTCAATATGTATGGAAGGCTGAAGTGCAGAGATCTTGAGTATCTCAGAGTATCTTGGCACAGCATGCATGCAAGATAGAGTTCACTTAGTAAACATGTAAAGGTAGAAAACAGACTCAGTCAGCTTATATGCTTTTATTAAAATGACTTCAGTGATCTAATTATTCACTCAGAATAATTACTGATAAGTTCGTAGACCCATTTCTATCTAATTTAGTACGAAAACACCATTACTGGCAAGTTGGCAACTGTATCACACCCTCGACCACCTCTGACACATTCCCACTGCCCCAACATGTCTTCCTTTGGTACACACAAACTCAGTTTTATTATTTTCTCAATACAGTTTATCAACACTAAAATATCGAAACTGAATATTATGTCTGTTCACGTCTTCTCTGTTCACAGTGCAGGTTTCTGTAAGACAAAAAAAAGAAAGGCCTTTTAATGTTAATAAAATACAGGAATGCACAGAATATTGTGTTCTTTAAAGGACATTATGGGTATGATTTCTTTTTTTAGTTTATTTTTTCCTGCCTAACTATAAATGTATCTTGTTTTTCTATGGCTATTTTACATGCCATCTCTAACATAGATTTCTGTACTGAAATTTTGAAGAATAAGAAATGTTTAAAAGTCACATTTGGATTTAAACTGAGCTTTCTCTAAATAAGTGGGCCAGTTATTTAATTCATGTACTTATTTATTTTTGGATTTTAGAGCAGAGTTATTTGTTAGACAAATATTCAGAATTTTAAGTCAGAAATTTGCACACCTGTATGGCTGCGGTGCTGTAATTTCAGCCATTCTTAAACTCTCTGTGAATTGTACTCATGACCATTGATCAATGACCATTTGTATATTAGTGATCATGAAATTGACCTAACAGGCCACTGTTAGTCAGTGGTGCTAGTTTCAGGTTGAAAAAACCTGCGTTTAGTTGAGACTGAAGAAGTCACTTGGATGAGTGATTAATTATTTCGACCACTGAAAACACTACATCCACATGAATAGAATCAATCTTTTGGGACATCCTGCTACTTCTATCAGCAGTCACATCGTCAGTAAACACTGGTGACCCAGTTCATCTGACAGCCATACATGTTCATGCCATAATATTACCTCCACCACATTTCAAGTGTCAAGTGGCTTTTTTTGTTATTTCAACCATGTACAGTGGTACAGTACAGAGTGAAACAAGACAACGTTCCTCCGAGACCACAGTGCTACATATGACATGTAACAGACAATCAACACAGGACTACGTAAAGTGCAGTCTGCAAAGACTGCAAAAAAATGGGTGGACACAAAGGAATTTGCTGCTCTTGACAACCTCCACAGAGGATCCATCAATGTTAAGTTTTACAGTGATCTCTCCTGAAGTCAACAATCATTTCTTAAACAGGTTGTTGGTTATACACCAGTCCGTTAGCTATGCTGGCTTGTCGTTCTTGCTGATGAAATCCACTACAGTCATGTCATTGGCAAACTTGATGATGCATTGCTGCACAGTTGTGAGTCAGCAGAGTGAACAGCAGTGGGCTGAGCACACTGCCCTGAGGGGCTCCAGTGCTCAGTGTGGTGGTGCTGGAGATGCTGTCGCCGATCCGAACTGTCTTTCTGTCAGAAAGTCCAGGATCCAGTTGCAGAGGAAGGTGTTCAGATCCAGTAGGCTCACTTTTCCGATCAGGTGCTGAGAAATGATTGTGTCTATGAACAGCATTCGTACACTACTTCCTTATTATCCAGGTGGGAGAGGGCGAGATGTAGAGTGGTGGCGATGGCATCATGATGGTGACAGGCGAACTGCAGTGGGTCCAGTGTGGGTAGCAGCAGGGTCTTAATGCGCCTCATGATGAGGTTCTCAAAGCACTTCATCATGATGGCTGTGACTGCAATAGGATGGTAGCCGTTGAGGCAGGACACTGGGGACTTCTTTGGCACAGGAACCATGGTGGTGGCCTTGAGGCACCTCAGGGAAAGGTTGACGATGTCAGTGAGGACATCTGTCAGCTGGTCTGCATATTCTCTGAGTAGTCTTCCAGGAATGTTATCTGGACCAGCAGCTTTCTTTGGGTTAACTCTGCGGAGAGTCTTCCCCACATGAGCAGAGGTCAGACACAGAACCTGGTTGTTGTGAGGATCGGAGGACTTCCTCACCAACACATCATTCTGTGCGTCAAACTGTGCATAGAAGTTGTTTAGTGTGTCTGGTAAGGAGGAGTCACAATCGCAGGCAGGTGTTGTCTTTCTGTAGCTTGTGATGGCCTGGATGCCCTGCCACATGCGTGGCGTGTCACTGCTGTCTTGGAAGTGGCTGTGGGTTCTTCTGCCATGCGTGTGCTTCGCTGCTCTGATGGCTCAAGACATGGAAATATTTGTGTAAACAAGATCCAGCGCGTCTTCCCCCCTTCTCGCAATGTCCATGTGTTGATGAAATTTCAGAAGCACTGACTTGAGATTTGTGTGGTTGAAATCTCTGGCGATAATAAACAATCCATTGGGGTGTGCATTCTGGAGCTCGCTGATCGCTGATATTTGATAGCTCATATATTATCAAATGTAATATGCTTCAGATAATGCTTTTTCTCTCATTCTACACACTCTTCTTCATCATTCTATTACACATTAATCTTTGTTTCATCTCTACAAAGGAAAAAATATCTGAACTGTGCTGGCTCTTTTAGAGGTTTTGTGACAAAGTCTAGTCTGGCCTTCTTGTTGTTGGTATTTTTGTACTTGAGTGGACCAGCTGTAATCTATCAGTTTTTAAATTCATGAAGCATCTCCTGATTTTGACAGTGATATTCCTATCTCCTCAAGATTCTCGGGTAGATGTTGTGAAGTTGAAAGCATTCTGTGATTATCCACCCTATTTCTGACCTGGTTTTGTTTATCAAAATAAAACAATTTCTCAGATTATTGATTTGGTCTCTCCCAAGGTTTTCTGTGTTTCTTTCAAGTCTAATGATGACCTTCACTTGCATCAACATCTCTTTGGTCCTCATATTAAGAATGAAAAGACAACAAATGCAAACTCAAGATTCAGAATAAACTTCAAATCTTTTCTTCTTTTTCTGTATTTAATAAAATAAAAAGGGAACATATAAAAGGAACTGTAATTTACCGAGGCATCTAATCTCTCCAGTCCATTCACCATCGATACAGGTTTTGAATGGTCCACCATCCATGAGCAAGAATTGCTGACAGACATATTCAACTCCTTCATTATGTTGGTACTCTTGTTTAGTAGTTATTTTGGTGTCTCCATTTGAAAGAGGTGGTGGCTTCCCACAACCACAACATTTTATACTATTAGTAATATATTTTTTTGAATTGTATTATTAAAATCCAAAATTCTAGTTGATTTTTGTGAAAATAGCTATTTAGACTTATTACTGTATGAAATGATTGTTTTTTTTAAATGAAATGTTTTAAATATTAGTATAGGTATACTGAAATATTAATATAAGTATTAAAGATATTGGCTCACACAGAATGATTATGCAAGTTTTATGTGATTTGTTTACCGTTTTCTTCTTGTCATTCATTTACATGTTTGTTCAGGCAGCTTGTGTCACTTCCAGTTAAGGAAAAAAGCTTTATTGGCAAAAGGACAAGGTCATTACATCAATAAATAACCAAAAGGAAACAAAAAGACTCAAACTAGCACAACCATTATGAAATGTTCAGTGGTCTAGGCCAGCGGTCCCCAACCTTTTTTGTGCCACGGACCGGTTTATGCCCGACAATATTTTTACGGACCGGCCTTTAAGGTGTCGCGGATAAATACAACAAAATAAAACTAGTACCGGTACCGAAAAAAGAAGATTTATTCATAACACACGTGAAAAGACCCAGGAAAACCGAGTAAATGATAAAAATGATAACAAAACAACGCTGAAAACCAATAAAAACCCTGAAAACTATACATTTCACACCTGAGCCTCAACTCTCGTGGCCCGGTACCAAACGACTCACGGACCGGTACTGGTCCGAGGCCCGGGGCTTGGGGACCGCTGGTGACATCATTATGATTTTTATATTTTATGATATATAATATAAAATATATAATATTGTAATTATCTCATGAGAGAAGCAGCAATTAGGAGAGCAGCAGTAAGAGAAAATAGCTTGATGTATTAATATAGTTTTTTAGGAAAGGCAACTGTGGCTAATTGCTACTGTTTTCTTGGATTTTGTGAAGCACTTTGGTGTACCTCTGGTTTTAAATGTGCAATACAAATAAAGTTGTATTGTATCGTATTGTATTGTACAGTGTCCAGACTTAAACCCCGTAGAGTTTGGGATGGACTGGACAGAGTGAAAGCAAAGTAATCTGCAAGTGCTACACATTTATGGGAACATCTGTAACAGATGTGGGAAGAACTCTCTGAAGAATATTTGATTTCTATTGTAGAAAGAATGCCACAGGTTTGTTCAGCTGTTATATCTGCCGAAGGTGCTACTTTGATAAGTCAAAAGTTTAAAAAATACATTTTGGTCTTTAAATTAATTCCATGATTTCTCTTTCAACTCCAATTGCTTTTTTGTACTATACTTTCATTTTAGAGTGCAATGAGACAATAAACAGCATAATTTTCAATAATAAACTAGAAAATTGGGGTGTTCTAAACCTTTAGACCTGCTGTGTACATAAGGTATGTATAAAAGGGCCATGAAAAGGGAAATATGCTGTGTAAAAAGAAGATTATGCTATTCTTGTACACGGTTTTCATGCTTCATATAATAGCTTCCTCCGTGAATGGAAATCTTAAATATTACTGGCATAAAGTATATAATTTTTTTACTTACCTTAAATGAAAGGTTAATTTACTTTTGTTTGTCTGTGACCATTATCAGATTCATCTTAATCCAGTCACGTCAGCTTAGGATTCATGTGCTGATTTAGCTGCATTACATTCAGTCTGTATTTAGATCAAATGGGGAAGTGACAACCAGATTGAATCAGCTTCCATATGAGTGAGGAGGTGGAATAAATGACTAACTTTTTGTCTCTGCTTCCCATTGCAATCAAATTCATTTCCAAATGAGGTTTGTGGTCTGTTTATTGTGCCACTTACGTAAATGTGTAACGTTCACATGTGCAGGACTGTGAAAATCTGGAAAAGGTGAGGAAGAGAGATTTATAAAAACCAAAAAATATTGATGTATGAGGATTTTAAGGAAGAGTTTGTGCATGTGCAATTTTACTACAAAGGTTTCAATAGGATGCAAAGTGCATTAATAAAGTATGGATGACATATAAGAGTACAATACACTAGATTTAAAAAAACATACTCAAAAGAAAAAATCTGATTGCCTAAAGGAAAACAAAGTACAAAAATGCCTGATATGGTTTCTTTAATTGCTATTCCTAAAAGCACACAACTCTCCAAAATCACCAGACCCCTTACATGAAAGTTAAGTTGCTATACAGTTTATTCCAGATTCAAATGTTTATACTCCATGCATATAGTGTGTTTGCAATCGATCATTCCAGGTGTATGAAGACAGTCTGTTGCAGGTCGGGTCAATAAAGTCCAATAAATAAATAAATATTGTTTTATTCTCCCTTTCTCTTTCTACCGTATTCACCCAGTGGAGTGAATCTTATATCAATATGAATATTATGTCACAATCCTCCATTCCTCTCTGTGTTGTCTAGTGTTGAAAACACGCAGTTCTTTGAATCTTTGGGCTGAAGGAAGGACAATACTCGGTGTATTTATGCTCAATCAACAATCATTTATTTCCATACAATTCAACACTTAAGAGCATA
>NW_005187596.1:73806-84173 GCF_000239375.1 Pundamilia nyererei
GCTCCGTTTTGTGTAACTATTTTTAAATCCCTGTAGAACCTGAACCGTGTAAGCTAGCGCAATATTTTGTTTTGCATATGAAACCAGAGGAGTTGTACTTAGATCTTATGCCATCAGCTTGTCCTCGGTCACGGTTTCCTTCCACATAAAGCTTTGCAAAAATTGCATAAAAAGCGTTTGCAGGAACAAAAACATATAATATTCCAGAAACAGGCTTTGCTGATCCGATCAGCTGTTCCTAACACTTCCCACAGTGAAACAAGAGGTCAGCGCGAACTATGGCATGTCCACCATTTCCTGCCCGAAACCGGAAGTGATGTCATTTTCGTGGAAAATGTAGTTTTTTACTTGTAGGCCTTAAAAGCCTATACTGGTCATGTTTGACTTTTCTGAATAGTTTCTGGGATGCTTAGAACTCGAATTGCACTGCTGGAAATAGTTTATTTTGATGCACCTGCTGTTTTCTTTGCAAATTTACATCATAGGATTGTTTTTTGTTTTTCCTGCAGTATATAAAAATTGCTGTATCGCCAAAATAAAACTATGAAGACACTCAAAATAAATTTCCTGTTGTTGTAAACTATTTTTTGCAACTTTTTTGTATTTAAAGTTTTGAGGGATAAGCCTCTTAAATTTCTCCAAGTAGAAATATATGTAAAAAAACCAAAAGCGATTTTCAATTTTTTTGTAGTTACTATGGACTTAATGCATACATATTATTAAAATATGGGCTATAACAGTTGTATAGCAACTTGAAATGCTCCCACAAATGGCACTACAACATGTAAAAAAATAATATAAGTTCTGGCGGACTTGGTTCTATAGTAGGTCTTAAAGGGTTAAATAAATATCGTCAAATAATCGAGATCTCAATTTCAGTGAAAATAATCGTGATTATCATTTTTGCCATAATCGAGCAGCCCTACTATATATGTAGTTCTGTTATGCTTAGAAAGTGGTCAGCACTCTTTGTAACTAATGATAAACTGTGTTGTACTGGTATCAAACTCATGTTGCTGTTGAAATGATCTGCTTCTTTGATATATTCATCTACTGCCCTCTCCCACATCTTACAGATCCTATCCTTTTAATTGTTTTAATCATTTTATTGTGAAATTATTATTTTTTTTTTAAAGTTCAAACTCTTCTGTGGTTCGTGTGTGCTCATCAGGTTCTCACATTTCCTCTGACATGTCCATAGCATGTTGTATTTCCCTGTTCCTCCATGTAACCCATGTTAACTGGTGATGAAACGTGTGATGTCTGTGGCAATGATAGAGGGCCACTTAAAAACACTGAAATCGTGGAAAAGCAAACCTGACATTAAATCTCTCAAAGTGTGACTTTGGGCAGACTGCAATAGTGTATCTAGGAGAAGTAGTGGGTGGTGAACAAGTGAAACCCATCCACTTAAGAACTGAAGCCATTGTGATGTTCTCAGAGCTGCAGCACAGTTTGGGGATGGTGGGTTATTACAGAGGTTTCTATAAAAACAAATTCTTCTTGTTCGTATTAATATTATTATTATTTAATGATATAACTGCAACTAACCCTGAAGTCTACATTGTGGTGTGTTCAGGTATAATCTTAAATGCACCACATTTCAAACAGTTTTGAGCTACTGTCTGTGTTAGTGAAAACAACTTTTCAGCGTCACACTTAACCAACTTCTCAGATTTAATAAACTTCTCAAACTGGTTCCAGCGTCCCTCCACTGGCTGTTTGTTTACTTAGAACATATTAAAAAACTTTGTGTGCAACAAAAGGGAAATGTAACTCACGGCGGCATCTCATCTCTCCAACCCAATCACCATCGACACAGGTTTTGAACGGCCCACCCTCCATGCCGTAGTCTCTGTCACACACATATTCGACCTTTTCATTGTGTCTGTACGTGTTTCTAGTCCATGTTTTGATCCGTCCACCTGAAAGACGTGGTGGCGTCCTACATTGCTGGGCAGCTAAAAATTGTGGGCAATAACAGAGGAAAAACCAACATTAGATAATATTTTGTCACAATAATCACATTTTCACTCTGACCTGCTGTCATGCATCATTTTTCATTTGAAGTGAAATATTTATCATACACCCTGTGCATCACTCTCCTTTACCTTAACACTGTGTGGCCATGTGTGACAAAGAATTAACCAGAAACAATGTTCACACAAACTAATTAGCACAAGAGCAGATCAGGCAGAGGACAGTTTACTGATAACCTGAAATGTGTTTTTGCCTCAAAACAAACTATTAATTTCTGGTTTAAAGTGTGTGTAACTTACACTCATACACACGACACCCCAAGAAATACCAAAAACAGCAATAGCAATCTTTTTCCATCCTTTGTACTGATAAACAGTAAGATCACAAGAGGACAAGTGTTGTACCTTCACATGTGGGAAGAGGATTGCTCCACTGTCCATTTCCCAAACATTCAAGCGTTGCATTCCCTTTGATGATGTGATTACTGTTTTTACAAGCAAATGTTAAATGTTGTCCTTTTTTCATTTGATCGTCTGTTACATCTGTGGTGATTGTTAGACCTGCTGGTGTTTCAGGGACTCTACATTTCTCTGTTGTGAAAAAGAGAATCTGTTTTATTGTGAGGTTTACATTATAAACATGAAACCAAATCAGATTCAAAGTAATAAGACACTTTCTCACTACATTTTCAAACTAAGCAAGTTTTTCTTTAAATATTTATTATTAATAGGCATTCAGTTTCTCATTGCTGTAATGGAGATGTAATCAATGTCCAGTCTTTTAGATAACTTTTTATTGTCATTGCAGAGTCATACTAAGTACAGCACTACAATGAAATTGGAAATCTGTCCTATGTCGGCACTAAATATAACACAACACGATACGATACAAAACATCACAGCGCAACACAAACAACACAACACAGTAACTTAACTTAGTAATAAAAAATGAAGAAAAAGTGTATGTGTATTGCACACTGTTATTATTGCACATTAATTATTATTGCACCTTGTTATAAATATAATTATTATTACTGTTATTGTTTTTACCGTATAACAGTATAAGGTTAGTTAAAGATTGTGTCTTTGGTACAATGTTGCATTATATTATTTCCATTGTTTTGTCCCTCAAAGCAGGACTATATTCTTTCTCTACCCTTAACCAAGGGTGGGGAAAGAAAGATGACTAAAGATGAAATATGCCAGCATGCAGAATGACAGCCAGCAGTGTTTTTAACTTTTAAGACTCCAGTTTTAAAGCTTATTCACTGCAATAGTTTATTTTCATGTACGTACGTATACACTGAATATTGAGCTTCTTCCATTTCTCAGCTGTGCATTTAATCAAGGCTTCTCCTTCTAGTTAAGCACTGATAAGTTACTTTACAGTCAGATTCAGTATTCCCTATAATAAGGAGTTAGTAGTAACTCAATGGTCATAAACGTATTTGTCCCTTGTATTCATGATCCAAGCTCTAGTGCTGTGTAAAAGTAAATATAAACAGAATGCAATGATTAAAAAATTTCATAAACCCAGATTTTTTCACAATAAAACATAAAACATTTGTCTTAGATATCCTATACAATCTTCCCTTAAGACTGCTTTGTCAAGCAAACTGCCAATTCTGATTCAAACAGCCCACTGAACAACTGATATTACTTATGATCTCTCCTTTTGATATATATCCTGCTGATATGCTCAGAAAGTGGTTAGCACTCATTGTAACTAATGATAAACTGTGTTGGACAGGTATCAAATTTATGTTTGAGATTTCTAATTAATTCCCTCCTCACAAAGGAAACGTTGCCGCTGCAATTATCTGCTTTATTTGTTTATTCAAATACTGCCATCTCCCACATCTAATTCATTCAAATCCCATTCTTCTAATTCTTCTTATTTTTATTATGAATAATAATTCCTAATGATGTTTTTTTTGTTCAAGGTCAGCTAAGTAAAAGCTGCGGTGCCCTTGTGCTCGAACACCGAATAAATAGTCCCTACCTTGCAACAATTAGCTTTATCAAGAAAAGCAGTATATCACAAATGAATGTGAACAATCACATTTATCCTGAACATTCTTACCTCTACATTCGTTAGAGCCATGCAGGCCATCTTCCCTAAAGACTGGAGTGAAACTTCCTTCAGAACCTCTCTTGCATTTATACTGGACACTATTATCTTTCTTTTATCCCAACTAAATTTTCACAATAATATTGTGGGTAGACTGGCTCTAATATGGTGCATTTCTTCTTTATGTGAGCTCTCAGTATACTTAATATAACATGCATCGTTCATTTATTGACAGACAAGTTTTGAAAAGATGTGCAGTTATTCACAAGATTTTTTAAATCATATTTTTGCAAATACATGAAATGAAAGAAATAAAAGCAGAATTTGAGGAAAAACAAGCTACACCTCATAATACCTTGACAAAGTGGATTTGGTTTCCATCCATCTCTGGTGCATGTGGCCCAGGGAGCGCCATCTGTACTCCTGTAGTCTGATCCACATGTGTAACTGACAGAGTCGCCCAGTCTTTGTTGTTGCCCAGAATCACCCCAGTAATCCAAATACAGAGCTTGTGGATGGCTACATGTAACCTCTAGAAAGAGATATAGACTAACTAATAGGGGCAGATCATCTTCATGTATAAATGAACCGCTGCAAAGCAAGAAACCTTAACCTTGAAATATGTGTATAAAGCAGATGCAGTTTTATACCTTCACACACTGGTCTGATAGTCCAGTCTCCGTCATTTTTGCAAGTAGTCTCAGCGAAGGTGGTCTGAGTGTTCAGAATCCAGTATGCCTCCCCACATGTAACTCTTATCTTCTCACCGGGAGAAAACACACTTCTATAAGCAGGTTGATATGTGGTTCCTCTGAGTGGTGGAAGTGTCAGTTGACATTTTATTTCTGAAATTGTTGAAAGATGATTGGCATTTTGACCATTAGTATGTTATAATAAAAGATGCAGTTTGTTAAATGAGATTTGAAGGGCAATTGTGAGTGTGACAGGAACAAACACACAGACACACACACACACACACACACACGCACAATATAAACAAAATCCCCTCTTGCCCCCACGGTCATCTACTAAAGGCCTGGGTACTTGAGGGTCCTGCTCAGTGTCTTAGCTGTTCCTAGGACTGCGCGCTTCTAGACAGAGATCTCAGATGTTGTTCCTTGGATATGCTTGAGCCACTCGGCCAGCTATGGGGTCACTGCAGTGAGTGCTCCGATTACCGCTGGGACCACTGTTACCTTCACCCTCCACATCTTCTTGAGCTCTTCTCTGAGACCTCAGTACTTCTCCATCTACTTGTGTTCTTTCTTCTTGATGTTGCTGTCGTTCGGTATAGCTACATCTATAACTACAGCCGTCTTTCTCTGATTGTCCACTGCTTCTATATCTGGTTGGTTAGCCATCACTAGTTTGTCTGTCTGTATCTGGAGGTCCCAGAAGCAGCTGGTTCATTTGTGCTGCCAGATGCTCATGGAGTGCCGTCAGCTTTTTCAGCAAGTAGGCATGAATCATGTTGGGGCCTGGTGAAGTCCAACTCTTCATTCTGGAGTTCTTCTCATGGATATTTACCTCTGTAATGATTACTGGACCCTGTTCAAGGAGGTTGCTGTGGTCTGTTCTTAGATCCACTAGCCACTAAGCATTGCTGTTATGGGTTGCATCTTGCTCCTATATGCTCTTCCAGTACTGCTTTCTATCTCTCGGTTATGATTCTTCTGGCCAACACTGTGAACTTGGCAGTTCCCAAGGCCTCCTGTCTGCCACAAGAAAGATGATCACATCACATGCCTGAAACCTCCAGGGTGTGTCGCTCCTCCTGTCGCCCACCTGGAGACAGTGTTTACATTGCAATCTGCCTTTCATGGCTCTTTGGCCAGCATCTGTGACATTCAGTAGTAGCCTCATTGTTTTGACACACAAAACAAAACAAATAGCAGCAACCGCACTACACACTCTAAACACATTAAATATAAAAAAACTGTTAAAATTGCTGTTCTCTCATTCACTGGCAAAAATGATTTATTATAATTCTGGTTTTACTTGGCCGATCAACACATTTTAAAAATTGGTATGCAGTTTGAAGTCCTCGCTTTTGACACAGGGTGAAATAAAAACTCAGCAATTGTGGGTCTTGCTGCCATATATTCTTAAATCAATCATGTGATTTAGACGCACCAGCATGTCTGGCAACTAGTGGGTTAAATGACTAAAATCCTTCCAGGTTTTCATGAGTTTTGCTTTCAGCCTTTTTCTCCATGGAGGCCGGCGTCTACATGAAAGTTTTATGTGGTTCTATTAAATTAAATAATGTGCATCGCCACTTTTGATTATAAATATTAAACATAAACAATAAAAATAAGAATCTATGTCAGCTGTATGATGTGATGACGTCTTTCATTTTGCATAAAACTATTCTTAAACAAATGTTGTTTCTGACACAACTCCAAAAAGGATTTGTGTCTTCTCCTGGGAGAGCTGAGTGAATGTGCAAAGCACTGCATTAAAATGAATAAATGTGTCATTGACTAATTAAAAGGCTGATTTCAATCCACTGTTTAAACATCTGTTTGTTACTGTAAACTATTATTAAGACAGAAACTAGTAATAAGACTTTCTTACCATTCTGCTGTAGAGATTCATTTGGATTCAGCCACAGGAGAAAAAGCCAAGAAAGGCCAAAGAGTCTCATTATTCAAATCAGGGATTGCTGTGTTCAGGAAATACTGCCTAAGAAGTCATTCACCTCCACACTTACACAGACTGAACTCTTTTACCACATGAATATGTGCATGCTGTGAAACTTACTCAGGGACACTGGCATTTAACCCTTCCACCTGACACACACACACACACGCACGCACGCACGCACGCACGCACACACACACACACACGCACAGTGTATTGTTAAAATCTATTATTCAGATTTATGTCTGTTTTCAATTGTTGGGTATAAATATAAGTATACTAAAATGTTTAATATTTATATCGATAAGTATTAGACAAAGTTATAGCACACTGCTGGCACACACAGAGTTGTTCTGCAATTTTTATGTGATTTGTTTACCATTGTCCTTGTCATTCATTAACATGTTTGTTCACGCAGCTCATGTCACTTCCAGTTAAGAAAAATCTTTAGTGGAAAGAGGACAAGGTCATTACATCAATAAATTTCCAAAAGAAAAGAGAAAAAAGACACATGCTCCATCCTCCTACTTTTTATTATATGGAAAATAATAATAATTATTTTTCAAAATAAATAATTGACAATTCAAATAATGAAACTGGCATTTAAACGGTTAGAATCCTGAAATACTGACTAAATGTTTTATCATTTGATAAGGGGTCAACTTTATTAGGTGAAGCAGAAAAGATATTGATCTATGAGGATTTTATGGCAGATTTTGTATAGATCTGCGTGAGGACAGAGCCAGAGATTTGAATGTGTTTTTCAACAGATTTGACACTGCAGTGAATGCTTACCCCTTCTGACTTACCTATAGCCAGCCTACAATCCACAGGTACACTACACTCTCCCTCTCTCCACCTTGCACCATAGCCTCCTGTGAAAGTCCTGAGACCCCTCCCCCACCTATCACTTTCACTCATGCCCAGGTTTAAAGACAAATGAGAAGACTCCACTCAGGCAAGTCTAAGTAGGGTGAGTCCCTGTGTGCTCACAGCCCGTGCCCCCCAGCTTTGTGGAGTCTTTCATAAACTTTTCATGATGCCAACAGACTCAATAAATATAAATAATAAATATCTCATAATAAGCTTCACATATTTGTGTTTTATACTTTATTGCACATAGTTAGTCATTGTAGAGTAGTATTAGAAGTAGATTGCTACACTCAGATACTAACAGACACAAATAGAGAGGAGCTCCCTTCTCTAATGAATTTGCGGGTTAGGGTCTGTCTCACTAGTGAAGGCACCAGAAGGTAAACATGGTCATAAATTTTGGGATTGGAGAAGCTCTTTCTCTCTTTCTGCAAGTCTGACCGAAAGCCACTTGAAGTGGCATCTCCAAATAAGGAGATGCTCAGAAAATTACAGAAGAAGAAATGTGAGCTGACATCAGACCTAAGGCCACCCTAAACTGTTTCGACCAATCATGTTAACATTATCCTTATCAAACATAATAAAAAAATGTTTACTGCCTGGGTGCAGCAGCCTTTTGTCTCTGTGCCGGAGAGAGGAGGTCTATAGCGCCATGTAAAACCAGTTTTTGATAATAAATTGCGAAAACCTATAATTGGAGCATATTTGTCTTCTCTCTCACAAAAACCTCTACACATAGTAACCTATACTCGATGGTCACGATAAAGCCATTTTAACCACTGTACGTGGAAAAACTCACAATACATTGGACTAGTCATTAAATTTTCCTAGAAAAACAGTGAGCGGCTGCCTAACTAATCAATTGGTGTTAGCTGCAATGGCGGCCTCTGGAAATTACAGCAAGGACTGCACTGGATTCAAGGTTGGAGACTTCGTTCTACAGTTTGCAGCTGCCTGGGAGGAGGCTTGCTGCTTTTCTTCCTGTGTGACAGACAGTGCGGCAGGGAAGAGGACTCCTCTTGGATTTGACCAGATTCCTCCTCAGAAGAGAGGCGCCAGTTTATAATTCTTTTTCAGGGCCACTGGCTCCCCCGACCACAGCGATCCAGGCCTGCAACCATATCGGACGTGGCGATTCTGGGTTGGTTTGTGTGTGTCTGTGTGTGTGGTGGTGGCCCATTAAACTAAAGTGGTGAATTAAATCACAAGTTACTTTGGGACTTTATTCTACTTATTCTATTTTCGAAAGTGAAGGTGACTAATTGATTTAATTATTTTTTTTGCTTGTTACTCAGTTAACAAATTTAATTCAACTTGAAGATCTTGTTGCAATTGAATGTTTCCTATTCCCAGATACGTTTTTAGTAAGTAGTTATTGTGTGATTAGAGTGGGAAAAGGGAAACACTGAACTTCCAAGCAAAGTGAGAAAAGCTTCTGAAAAGAAAGGGAACGCCTAAAAAAATTCTATGTATATAGAAACAGGAACCGATAACAAAATTAGCAGGTAAGATATAGCGATGGGAATTCCGGCTCGTTTTAGAGAACCGGCTCTTTTTAGTGAGCCGGTTCTCTAAAAAGAGCCAGATGTAACAGTGTTGGCTTCTTAGGGCTCCCAAGCGGCTCTTCAGGTTGTTTTGTTGTTTTAATTAATTTATTATCAACAACAATAGAATATTATGCACAAAATGAATTACTAATGTAAAAATGTTTTTTGTTTATTTATATATGTTTATTATATAAATATGCTTTTATTTATTTACTCCACATAACATAATGAAATACAAAAAACAACTATTTACAGTTAAACTTTGAACTATTTAAATTTTCAGCTTTTTCTTTTAAACAAATTTAAAGTGAAACAACACAAAACACTGGAAACCACAACACAATAAAATATAGATTAAATTATGCAAAGCAAAAAGAAAAAACTGAAGACCCAGATCTTTAATTTAGGTAAAGGTTTGCATTCAGATGCATGATGCTGTAGATACTGCAGCAGAAGCAGCAGCAGCAGCAGCAGTTGCAGTAGACACACTGGCACCTTCATTAATATCACACTCAACTGACTGTGTTTTATCTTCCCATTGCACTGATGGGTGGACAGTTCTCAGGTACCTGTGCAGTTTGTTTGTGAAGCCTATATGATATTCTTTTCTTGTAGACTCTACACTCTGCCTTTGTAATGTCAGTAGAATTGAAATGGTTTCAGATTTTGCATCACTCATTTTCTTTACTATACCTTTCTAATATTGTTTCTTGTTGTTGCCTCTGGCTCTCTCTCTCCCTCTTCCTCTTCCTCTGTTCATGTGCTAATGCTGCTGTTAGTGTAACTATCGCCCCTCCCCCCTCTGCTCAGCACAAACAAAAAAACAAACACATATTGATCAGTGTGGCATGAAGCGAAAAAAAGTGTGAGAGAAAGAAAAAAATAAAGCAGTTCCAAAAGCCGTTTTGTTCGCGACCGACCCATCACTAGTAAGATAAAGTAAAACGAACTCTAGGCGGGCCTAGCTACTTCAGGGTCGCTACATTAGGATGATTGGTTTTTGCTCTAGATTAAAGAATGGCAGTTGATCAAATTAATTTTCATCAATAATGCTTTTACCTCATCATTTGCATCAAACATTTGTTTTATCATTTACTGCACATAGTTATGTTTAGACTTCTACCCTCACCCACTAACAGGCATAAACAGAGAGAAGCCTTCTTTTCTGTGGAATGTGTGATGAGCAAGGTCTGCCTGAACTGGTGATGGCACCAGAAGGTACAAAACCTTGAGGCCCACTCTGCTAGAGGAAAC
>NW_005187596.1:111384-115143 GCF_000239375.1 Pundamilia nyererei
GGAAGATGCCGGATAACCGAGGGGAGACTTGGTGTCTAATCTCATAATTTTATTGTTTGTAACTGTTCACAGTATTTTTGATGTATAAACATATATGTATATTAACACATTTGTGTCCTGTTCACATTTGTGCAGAGTGGTTTACAAAATTTCCCACTCGTGGGACTAATAAAGGTATCTTATCTTATCTTATCTTATCTTATCTTATCTCAACAAAACAGAACAACAACACTAGTAAATAAGGAATATTGGATCTATTCTTACTACATACATGCCTGTACACTCATAAACAGCTGATTCAGAAGTTGCTCAGCAGTGCCCTCTTGAGGTACTGCATAGGTGTTGCTAAATGAGAGGACATTAAAAATGGGCAACTGTTTCATTTGTAACAAAAAGCATTCTGAGAGCTCCACCAATAGTAAGCATTTTGTATATATTCATTTTGTTTCTTGTGCTCTTTTTAAACTTCAAGAAGTTTGCAGTGCAGTAGAAACAAGTGAAAAGTGCAGGTTTTTGTTATTTGCCCCATTGAAACCCATTTTAATATACTAGATATAATTTTCAGTGCAATTATTACTTGTTTTTATTGTGGCTATAGTAGATGTGTAGCATTAATTTTGTTGTTTAGTAACATTTTTTAAAATGTTCAGTAATAAATATGAAGTGAAAAAGTTTTTTATCTGAAGTTTATTTTATTTCAAATTGTTTTATATTGAAACAGTCATGACCTGTTAATTTATTAATCGCATAATAAAATTGTTAAATAGATATTTGGAATAACACTCTCTATACGGCTATCTGTTGTCAGCACAAAGTATTGCAGCATGAAACATAGTTCTAATAAATCGCTCTATATAGCATTTTTATCACTTTGACCTTCATATCAATCTGCTGATGAGTCTGTTTCTAAGTTATAATGGTTGCTCTTAATTGTTGACAAATAAATCATTATGCTGACCTTGACAAATTTAGTCTATGTAACACAAATTTTAATGGACCGATAACCTGACCCCACTCTACACCTAGTTTTATAAGAAATTATTTTATTGACACACATGCAAATGCTTCCAAAAACATGTCTTCCCTTTGCCAGAGGAAATGAAATAATAACACGAACACATTATAAAAAAAGACTCACCTTACAGTATTTAGACCTAATTATACATCAGTCACCCACAAAGCCTCAAATTGTTGCAAATTAATTCATGCCTTTTAATAATAATAATGGATTGGATTTATATAGCGCTTTTCAAGGCACCCAAAGCGCTTTACAATACCACTATTCATTCACTCTCGCATTCACACATTGGTGAGGCAAGCTACAGTTGTAACCACAGCTGCCCTGGGGCAGACTGACAGAAGCGAGGCTGCCATATCGCGCCATCGGCCCCTCTGGCCAACACCAGTAGGCGGTAGGGTAAAGTGTCTTGCCCAAGGACACAACGACCAGGACAGAGAGCCCGGGATCGAACCAGCGACCTTCCGGTTACAGATACGTTTCCCAACCCCCTGAGCCACTTCACAATTTTTATCTAGTTATATGAAGCCATTTTAGTCACTTTGTGGATTACAAGGAAAAATAGATCCATCGACCCACGTTATTTTATGAGACACCCACAGTCCTTTCTTTACCTCTGCTCAGGAATGTCTTTAGAAAAATCTGCCCGTTATCCATCTGCTTACTTGCCTTGCCCACTTTTGCTTGCCTGCTGGGAAATAATCTGCTTCACAGAAGTGAATCACTGTCACAGGCAAGGACAAAAGCAGGGTTATAAGAACTTTGTTGCCTGCCTTCTCAGGAAACAGAGCTCAAGCCACAGAGTGCCCAGATCAAAGACTGTGAACCTTTCTGTATCCTTTGTGTCTCACTAACAATTTTAAATCTAGGTGGCATTTCTGTTTGTTCATGAACCTGCAAACACTTATCTTCTAAGAATTTCGGTTATTTCTTTTTCTGCTTGCATACCTTGCAAATCCACCTCTACCCTGCTAAATAAACAATTTCTTTACTGATATTGAAGTTCAGTAAACTTTCTGTCATGTCCTGTGCCAAAATCATTTACATAACCATGGCAGTTTCTCTCTTATTCACACGTCCTTCTCATAACATAAAAGGCATAGCCTTCAACGTTTAGGCCCCTCTTCTGTGAACCAGCTTCCACTTCAGGTTCAGGACACAGATACCCTCTCTACTTTTAAGATTAGGGTTAAATCTGTCCCTTTTGATAAAGTCTACAGTTAGGGCTGGATATGGTGACCCTAAATCCACCCTTATTTTTGCTGCATTAGACCTGGGCTGCTGGAGGCTTCTCATGATGTGCTGAGCATTTCTCCTTCTCTTACCTTTTTTTACTCACCATGTGTTTATACACCACTCTGCATTTAAATATCAGTTGTTATTCATTTCTTGCTCTCTTCCACAGCAATTCTTTTGTCCTCTCCCCCACTCTCACCTCTAACTAGTAGCAGCACATGGCTGCACCTCCCTGAACCTGGTTCTGCTGAAGGTTTCTTCCTATTAAAAAGGCATTTTTCCACGGCTGCCAAAGTGCTTGCTCATAGGTCATCGTCTGACTCTTTCTTCAGGTGACTGTTGTTGTGATTGGTGCTATCTGAATAAAATTTATTTGTTATCTCTCTTGCTGCTACTAGTTTTCATTCTTCTTCTTTCCAGAGCATACCTCCACCTCATTGGGCTCCCTTCATGTGCCCCCTGCTCTTGCTCACAAAGTCACCTGCAAATATCAAAGTCTATGGAGATGATGAGCTCATGTCGTAACCAATGTTCCCTCTAATTTTTCATGTGTCTGAGCGAACACACAAACTCCCTGAGCGGTCCCTTGGACCACTGTAAGCAACAGCAGACGTGCACACTGTGGTCACTGTGGTTGTTCATGACCTGTGCAGTATGTTAACACTATTGGAAGTAAAAATAACTTGAACTCCAATTTTGAAAACACAACTTTCTTTCTTTCTTTTTTTATAAAGCTCTGACTTGTATTATGAGTATGAGTCTGTGGTCTGGGAGAGAGTCCTGTAACTCTCTGTCTTCAAAATACAGTATATAATGACGATTGTTGGGCAATTAATTATATAGTTACTTCTTCAAAAAAGTAACTGAGTTATGCAAACAACAAAGTTTTTTGCAGCTGTTTACCTAAAAATGCAGCCAAGGCGTTTTTAAATAAATATTTCAAACTATTTACAGAACAATCAGGTGTTCTGCATCAAATCTGATGCCACACAAATTATTTTTGCCACTCCAAAAAATCATTTCTGTCCAATATGAGATAAAGGAGAACAACAGCCTGATACCTGCAGGCCTGACAACAGGAGATGTATCGCTCCTGTAACCAGTGGCGGTCCTAGCCTATTTAGTGTCATGGTCCTGGGTCGTGCGACTCGGTGTTTTGTGTTTAGTCTATTTTGATGTTTATTGATTGTTTAGGTTCATTAAGGTAGTCCAGCCATTTGTATATATCACCCTTGCATTACGTCTCCCTTGCCCTTCGTGTGTTTATGTCTGTGCGTCTTGTACTGTCAAGTTCATGCTGTCAGTATTGTCACCTCCCCCTGTACTACGTTACGTCTCCCCGGTTCATGTCTCATGTTTCCTGTTTTACTTTGAAGGCCTGCATTCACTGTCTGTGTATTCAGTTTCACTCCTCCTGTCCTGTCGTTAAGTTCATGTGTGTCAGCTGCGTTCCCATGTGTGGCCACTTCCCCTGATCATCCCTCATGTGTATTTAGTCTCTGTGT
>NW_005187596.1:116290-133026 GCF_000239375.1 Pundamilia nyererei
CCCAGTTTAGGTTTTTGTTTAGCCACGCCATCCCTGCTGTATTTGCACACCTTGTTTTCAGCCATATTAAAGGCTCGCCTTCTGTTAAAGCTCACTCCCGTCTGTTCACTTGTGTACGCACCTGGGTCCATTACACGCATTCTCCACTCGGTCCGTCACAGCGGACCGTGACAGTTTCTTCTCCTCTTCTTTTCTCTTTTGTCTAAACTGAGCACCTGATGCCTTTTGAAATTTTCTTGTCCATCTTCCATTGGTTTTAATTTTGCACTCCAGTATGAACACCCATTCCTCAACCCGAGTATCACCACAACATAATCTAACAGACCTACACCTTAGTTCACAGATTCACTTTGTCTAAGGTGTATTTCTGAGATTTCACACAACCCAGGATTCAAATCATGAATACATGATGGGCTTGGATTTACATCATTAGAATGAAATGTGCTCTATTTGGAAGCAGCCGCCCCCTCCCCTGTGTGTGAGACTTTAAATCATAGAACTGTAAATTATAAATTTTAAATTGTTATTGATCCATTTACCCCTGGTCCTAAAGTGTATATTTATTTTCTTACTCTTCTTATATATATTGTTTGTTTACTTGCACTGCTGTAACTGGAGCCTCGTCGTCTCATCTCTCTATATACTGGACTGTATATAGCGGAGATAAAGTTTACTTTGACTTCAGCAGCAAGCAGGTGCACCGAGGGCTCTCGCGCTCACTTTTCGTGTATAGAATTTCGAAAAAACATCGGTGCAAATTATAAGTCTGGTGTTTTCGTGTTTGTTGGTTTGTTTTTATTTTGTTTTATTTTGCGAGTTGGTTATTAGATGCTGTTCCAGCCGTTCAGAGAATCCCCCGCCGCCCCGCCCTCTCCTCTCTGCGCTGCAAGCAGCAGGCGCACCTCACAAACGAAGGGCTCCCTTACTCCCAGCAAATGGGCGATAGAAAACCAATCAGTGCCGATGCCATTCCCAATATGCGCTGGCTGACGTCGGGGCAGCATGAGTACGAGCATTTTTTTCCCCCCAATGCCCATGATGCCGCCCCCCACCACGATGCCATGTCACCAGTATCTAAAACCACTACTGCCTGTAACACCTGTAACATTCAGCAGTCGCCTCATTGTTCTGACACACACAACAACACTATTGACTACACTACACACTAACTACACAAGATTTACGCTAAACGTCGCAAATCCCTCACATCTCAAAACACCGCCGTCACTCCTAAAACTTCCCCCTTCCCAAACAACTAAATGCCATGTTGCCATATAATTTTTGATTGGTTGACATGATACATTTTTCCACCAATAGGAAAGGGTGGGGTTGTTTTGTTTTTGCTCACAGGTGGAGAGTGCTTTCGCGTGTTTTCCTTATAAAACACAGTTTCTTCCCGCAGTAAATATAAACAACAATAGTATTCAGGAAGTAAACCAAACATTGAATATATTTTTATCATAACTCTGGTTTTACGTGGCCTATCAACACAATTTAAAAACTGTTATAAAGTCCACACTTTTTCCGTCAATTGTTCCGTCTGTCCTGCTCACATCTCCAATGGTTGTACACGTTGTCATTAATGTGGCTTCACTCCACATCAGCCACGCTGCTTTGCTAGCTGCTGTCATAGCCTGTCAACGACGTTGATTAGCTTGTGTATATACGGATGTCAATCGCATTTTTGGCTGGACTATGGGATAAGGTGGCATCATTCTAATCCCATATGGGAGCAGCCAGTCACTTACTGACTAACACTGCAAAACAGAATTGTTAAAGTATTAATTTTAATTTCAATTCAGGTTAGATTTTTTTTTGTGCACAACACAGATTTTCTGTGTGCAGAGACTGTGCCAGCAGTGCGCAATTGCGCATGTGCGCAGCTTAGTAGTGATGTGTCGGTTGCGAACAAAACGGCTCTTAGAGCCGGATCTTTGACGTGAATGACGCGAGCCGGCTCTTTATCGCGAGCCGTGGGTTTTCTTTTTTCTTTCTCTCACCCTCTCTCTCTCTCTCGCACTTTTTTCCGCTTCACTCTGCATGCAAGCCTTGTGCTTTGCGTTGGGAAGAGGGGGGAGGTTACACTGGCAGTAGCACAGGAACAGAGCGGGAGGGAAAGAGAGCCAGGGACAACAATGTCACATTACAAAGGTATAGTAATCATCCACAACTATTTTCAGTTGCAGATGATAAAAGATTCAGAAAGTTTATTCATGCAGGCCTATATGACAGAGAATGTGCATCTTCTTTTTGTTTTCATATTTTAATTTATATTTAATTGTGTTGTGTTTTGCAGTGTTTTTTTTTTCACTTTTAAATGTATTTAAAAGGAAAAAGCTGAAAATTTAAATAGTTAAAAGTCGAAATGTGAATAGTTGGCTTTTGTATTATATTATTTATTTATTACATTTTATGTGGAGTGAATAAATAAAAGTATATTTACGGTGGCACGTATGAACTCCAAAACACATAAAAACTACAGAAGTGCTCCAGAATGCTAGGTGCAGGGTTGAGCTTTTGTTACCTAGTGGCTACACAAGCCAGGAAGTACCAACGACTGGATTTGGTGTGTAGTAGTAACAGGTAAATGAACATTTTTTTAAATTATTTGAAACTATGTGAGTGCTTGTGTATAAATACACAAACAATACACACATGCTTTCAATTGTGTAATTTAAGTGATCTCGGTAGCTCTGTTTTGGATGTTCAGTTAATGCTAGAAATGTGCTTTGGAGTTTGTACGTGTTTTGTCTCTAGGAGCCAGCGCATATAAACATATATAAATAAAACCACCTTTTCTTTACATTAGTAATTCTTTTTGTGCATAATTTTATATTATTGTTAATAATAAATTAATTAAAGCAACAAAACAACCTGAAAAGCCGGCTCTTTCGGTTCAGAGCCGAAAGAGCCGGCTCTTTTTAGTGAGCCGAGGCGAAAGAGCTCTAAAAAGAGCCGGAAATCCCATCACTACAGCTTAGAGGGAACATTGGCATAACCTGTCCATCATTTCAGACAAGAAGGGACTCGGAACAGATCACTTATGTAATCTCACCCTATCTCGGACCCATCACTCTTGCTGCACACTTCACCACTGATTGTCTGGCTGTCCTCATGTAGGTCCTGTAACAGCCTTATATCAGCTCACCTCACAACCACTCCAGACTCCCTTATGCAGTACCACAGATCCTCTCTTGGTACATAATATATGTTTTCACTAGATCCAGATCACACAGTGGAACTCCTGAAGCCATACAGGTGCTCATACTCCTTCATGGTATGACCCATCAGCTTTATCCCTCTGTACTTAGTACACCTCTGTACATCACCCTTGTGAGGTCCAGATTCTACACTGCCCTCTCTCACACAGGCGTCTCCATACCTTCACATATATATTATGTAGACCATCTGCCTTCTTGGTTTACATCCTCTTCATAGCTACCCTCACTTCCCACTAACTTTCTGGTTTACTAACTGTCACTAACCAGTCCTCCTCAAGATCTCTCTCTAAATAAATAAATAAATAAATCTGGGTAAATTCCCAGATGATTAAACATGCAACTACTTTATTGAATAACTGACATTTCAGCTGCTTTTTGAAAGGGAGAACGGCTGTTGTGGATGTCAGAGGGGAGCATATTTCAGATATAAATGAAGGCTGATCTGACTGAGGGATGGGATGCACTGTACAACCCATAGAACTCAAAAATGCCACTGCAGAAGGATAACAGCAAATGTCTATGGAGTCTAAATTACCCTGCCTGTAGTCTAACCTTGTCACTCATTGAAAAAAATATGTTGCATTATTAATCATCATTGTCAAAATTGGCCAAAGTCTTATATCAGGTTGGAGCTCAGTCTGGGGGGAGTTATTTTTTATTTTTTTATCCTTATCTTTCCTCATGTGGTGCATTTTCCATTGTTATACCTCTCTGACCTGTCTTCCCCATGTGATGTTTTGTGTAATGTATGTATGGTCGGAGGGTAAGATGGCGCCGCCATTGCGTGCAATAGGTCGGCAGCCTTATGAAATTTCCCCTTGTGGGACTAATAAAGGTATATCAATATCAATATCAAAACCCAATTTGATTTCAAACTACAGCAAAACAGTGACTCAGTTTCCCAAAACGCATAGTGTTACTGAATAAAAGTGATCTAACAGAGCAGTAAACATGCTGCTGTAATTATACGTAGCTGCATTTGAGCTTATGTGTTTTTACTCAGTTAAATGCAAATGACTGCATTGTATTTATTAGTATTTATTGTATGTCTACCATCTAAATTCACACAGCATCTTAACTGTTTTGTGAAATAGGGTTATAGAAGGGAATGAGGAGGAAGAAACAAGCACATTAAACTAATGGAAAACATGGTTTAAGTCTCATGATAAGCTTGGAGAAAGTAGTCTGCTGTTAATTACTATGTTTTGTGGGTCAGTCTTATTCAGAGCACAGCTGAGCGGAAACTGTGAAAACAGAGGGTTTAACTCCCAAAGGCTCTCCCACACTCTGTCCCAGTCCCAAAGGGACTTCCTGTTCTAGATGTATGGAGGCACTTACTGTAGGCCTTCTGCGATTGCACACTGGCTAAAAATATCCACCTACAGTATACAGGGATTACTGAAGGGTCACATAACCATGCATCACACGTCACAGTTCACAAGATGTGCAAATGTATTCCACACATTTTGAAAAAATACCCCCAATTAAATTACAGAGACTGACTCCTAATAAACAATACTTACCAACAGTCAACAGTGGCTTTGGTTGCACCCTACCTTATTTCTCCACTAGAGGACAGAAGCGATCCATTCTGCTGCCAGAGCTACAAACTGAAATGCAGGAAAAGAAATCAGCTAAATAAATAAAATACAATAAAATAAAATCGGTTGGAATATTATCAGAAACACACTTTGTATTATCAAAAAAACAAAAACAAAACAAAACAGGAATAAAATGGACACCAGTTGGTTTTAACACTTCTAGTTTTATGGTCAGCTTTTTGCCCACAGAGGAAATTTACAAATGACACAAAGTGTAAACACTGACCTTTACGCAGAGTCTGTAATATATAAAGCACATTTTCTATTTTCATTTCAACAGTGCTGTGCTTCATTTGGTTGTCATTTACTTCCATACAGTGAAGGATAAATGGCAAACTAAAGTTCAGTGTATTTAGGTCCTGTCTGTCTGTCTGTCTGTCTGTCTGTCTGTCTGTCTATCTTATTATCTTATTTGGCTTTTCCCTATTTTTTAAATGACTGTTAGTCATGTGACTATGATGCGCTGTGACACTCTCTTCAGTAAAAAGGAAAGTGTTTTTATTCACACTTTTTCAGCCTTCCACCAAACCCATGCTTTGAATTAGGAATAATACCTACCTTAGCTTACCTAAAAATTGTCACATGAAATATTTTGGAACTTTTTGACCTTTTACAGAATAAATTTCAGTGCTAGTCATATTTCTTTATGTATGTGTGAATGACTAAACATTGTAATGCTCATGATGAGCAGGGGTTCTTAGTGGCTCTATTTGAGGTTGTTGCTGGAGAAGTTTGCATATTAGGATGGGATAATCCCCGCCTGTTTATTCAACAGGATGAGCATGAATGTTTGAGCCCATAGCAAACAAACAGCCAAGCCCTCCCCAAAGATTTCAGCTTAATGCTAATGATATACAGTAAGCAGTTACAATGATTTTGCAGGTTAATGAACTGGCTGTTTCTCAGATAACTGAGACTTTTGCTTTTCCACAATGGAGAGGCTGATGTGTAAAAATGACAGATTGTCACGATACGCTTAGCCTTAGCTGTCGTTGCCTTTCTGCAGAGTCGATACTCATTTATGTTCCAGTGCTTCTCCTACTTTGATCCTTATGCTTCTTACAGCAGACTGTCAAGAATATAGGCCCTAAAACACATGGCTGACCGACTCAAATTCTAAATATCTTTTTATAAAACAGCTGAGCCTCCTGCAGGTCTTTGCTCACAAAGGAATAATGAATGATTTAGAGTGATGAAACAGAAGGTTGCTGCAGAGTTCAGACCCTTGTTTGAAAAAGCCCATGTGTGCGCTGACAACATTACACATGGAAAACCTGTGGACAGACAAAGCAGGCTAGCAAGAACTTATTTCAGGAAGGGTGAGGAGACGGAAGATGGCTGCGATCACTTTGAATTCTGTCAAGTATTGAACTAAATTGCTCAAAACACATTTGTAAACGTGTGTGATGAATTCTGAAAGGTAAAAATGATAAATTACAAATAAGAGAAGACCATTTGAAAAGCTTATTTATACATTTGTCCTAATGTGTCAGAGAGATGCCCTTCTTCAAAACAGACATTTACCCAGCTTGTAGGTTTGAGTCCATCTCATTATATTTGCATGTGAGTTACACTTGCATAGCTAGTGAACAGGAAATGACTTTGATTGCTCATTTGTTAGCCAGCGCTCTCAATTTTTAATCTTATTGACCACCTTGAACAGCCACTCTAACCTGCAGTGGAGTAAATTAAACTTTTATCTACTTGATTATCGTAAATATACCTTTGTGACTAAATATCTTTGAGGCTTTGTGGTGGAGTAAAAATGATAGAACATTTGCTTTCGATTAAAAAGAGCTTAAAAGTTTTGTAACAAGTAAAAGTACTTGAACCAGCATATTTTCTTTTCAAATCAAATCACATCAAAATGTATTTCTATAGCACATAATAATACAACCAAGTTGACCAAAGTGCTTCACAGTCGGTCAGAGCAATAGCATAAGACAGAATAAAAAGAAACAGTTAAAAGGAGGGCAGGAAACAATATGAACAATATGGGTAAAAAAAAACATAACTTGCCACAAAATAACATACTAGTTTGAATTAAAAGCCCGACTAAAATAATAAGTTTGAAGGCGCAATTTAAAAGACTGGATGGACTCGGAGGAACGAATATAAGGAGTCTGGGAACTGCGACAACAAAGGCCCAATCACCTCCGGACTTCAGACGAGACCTCGGTTTTGTCAGGAGCATTTGATTGGAAGATCTAAGTGCCTTATTAGGGATATACTAATGGAGGAGTTTGCATAGATAGCTGGGAGCCAAATTGTTTAAAATTTTAAAGGTAAGCAAGAGAATTTTGAAATTGATACAATATTCAACAGGGAGCCAATGTAGGTTGGCTAAAACTGGTGTGATGTGGGCATAATTTCTAGTACCAGTTAAGAGATGTGCAGCTGCGTTTTGAACTAACTGGAGCCGGTGAATAGAGGAAGATGGGAGGACCAAGGAGAGGGAATTAAAGTAGTCTAAAGTGATAAGAGCATGAATAAGCTTTTCAAAGGTCCTTCAAAGGGAGGTATGGCTTTGGTTTAGATATCTGACGTAGCTGGTAGAAATTGTTTTTTACCACAGAGGAGATCTGTTTCTCGAGTTTGAAAGAGCTGTCCAGGAAAACACCAAGGTTTCTAACAGAGAATGAGAGATGGCTAGCAAGGGGCCCTCTTTTATACCAATAGGCAGTATAACAGTTAGGTTTATAGTAAACTGGGTAAACTGGGTTGTCTAAATCTCCAGAAGTCTTGTTGAGGAAAACTTATATCCTTCCCTCCTTTGTGTTACTGCTGACTTAATTTCTGCTTGTACAGTTCATTTTAACTAATAACTTGCCAATGTCAAATTTAAAATATCTATCCGTCCATTTAGATGATCAGTACAAGGACCTTTTTGGTAGAACTCGCAGTTTACGGTACTCCATCCATTTTTGGACCAATATTTTTTTCCATCACATAAAACAATAATAATTTTGTCTCTACAAATGATTTTTTATTTTCTATATTTTAGATGAACTCAAGGCAAAAATTGGATTTTTATAGAAAAACAATTCATGTTTGACCTCTGCTAGTCTTAATGTCACTGTACAACCAACAATTTTTCTGCACTCAATTGTAGTGATATGCATGGTAATATGAAGTTGGTGACTCATAGAGGATCATTTCCCAATTCAACACTGTGTCTCATATGACAAAGTGGGATGGTCCTCTTTGGCAATTAGAAGAGAGCAGTGCTGCATTATATTTATTTTTGAGCCTCTACTTGGAAAATTGCCCAGTTCCCTTGTCACAGTAAATACTCATAATGTCATGCTTAAATGTTAACATTGGCTGTAACTGTTATTAATCATGAAAGAGGAAAATACTGGTTACAAATGGAACAAGATACAACAGATATGAAACTGCATTCTCTTATTTCTCTGCAACACTTCAACAGCTTATATTTACCTGTCAGTTTTCATTCTTGAATTTTCTTTTCTTAATTTATTAATATGTATAATGTGCCTCTGCATTATGTGTCTGGATATACTGTTATATATGTTTCCTAAAGCCTCTCTTGATTTCCTCAAATCAGGTGTGATGGTGTAAGGATCCTTTACTGGTGACATTGTTGGGGATTTATTCAAAATTGAATGCACACTGAACCAGTATGGCTACCACAGCATCCTGCAGCAACACGCAATCCCATCCAGTTTGCATTCAGTTGGACCATCATTTATTTTTCAACAGGACAATGACCCCAAACACACCTCCAAGCTGTGTAGGGGCTATTTGACCAATAAGGAGAGTAATGGGGCACTGTGCTAGATGACCTGGCCTCCACAGTCACCTGACCTAAACCCAGTTGAGATGTTTGGGAGGATCTGGACCGCAGAGTGAAGATGCTCACTCTGGGGTCAAGTGCTCAGCATCTCTGGGAACTCCTTCAATACTGTTTGAAAACATTTTCAGGTGATGACCTCATGATGCTATTTTGAAGAATCTAAAATATAAAACATGTTTTGAATTATTTCACATTTTTTGTTTACTACATAATTCCATAATTCCAGAAACTACAATGTCAATATTCATGAAAATAAAGAAAAAAAAAACATTAAATGAGAACATGTGCCAAACCTTTGACTGGTAGTGTATGTCTATATTTCTCTGCCTTTTTGCTGTTCCAGCAGTGGTAGGACCTAGAAGTTTGCAAAGCTCTGAGGTCTCAGTTTGTAGAAATTATTCAACTATGCAGCAAAGCAAGCTGATATAACTAAATGAATTTTACTTCCCAAAGGCATATGCTTTGACAGATTAAAAAAATGAATTTTAGGGGGACATATTGATTAAAATATTATTTACATCAACCTTCAAAAAGCACAAATTGGCTGGCCTAATGTAATATATTATTCTGCAAGGCCTGAGAATAATATAATGGACAGCTTTCGGTAGTTGGAAAAGATGAATCGAAAGCTGAAAGATATTTGACTTGCTAATGTAAGTGTTTATGTAATGGGATGGCAGAACAATTGGAAACCTTCTTAATGTCTATGACCTGAAGGATTAAATGGACTCTGTCTAAATCCAGGTGAGAACAGCTAGTTCAGACTCCCCATTGATGGCTACCACATGTAACATATTTGTGACCTTCAGCAAGACACTTTGAAGAAATGAATGGAAGAGATTAGGTTGTTAATTCAACATAAACAATTCTTGAAGGCTAGTTAACATACATGGCTCACCATGCATTTGGTACTCCCAGCCTGCAGGGTTCACGGTAGCTCTGTGGGACCTACATAAGGGGAATCAAGGAATTGATTCAAGGAATTCTACCTTCACACCCCTGCTGCGTTTGCTTTACATTGTCCAGTAAGAGAACCTGGCAGCTTTCAGTGTGTTTCTACTCAGACACATGCCTGAGGGGCTAACTGTTTGTAGAATATACTTGGCATATGTACTCTACAGTGAAACCAAGACCAGTTTAACAGGTCAGTTACCTTTCCTTTGATTGCTCATCTGTTACTTGGATAACAGATGAGTAATGAGGATTTCTAGAGCTAATACTTGCAAATGAGTATTTATCTTTGAGAAATGTGTCTGTGTCTGTTACCTCCCCACCCCACCCTCTTTTTTAAATTATATGGGGTACTGGCTTGCATGTCTGCCTGTGCCCCTAAAGATTCTACCACAGTCCAAAGATATGAATGTTAGACCTAAATCAGTCGTGACTGGGGGATGCAAGTATATATATCCTCGAAGAGGTAAATTTGGTTGTAAAGTAGAGCACTTTGCAAAGCCAAGAAGACTGGAAAAGCACTGTAGAAGTGTCCTTTTTTACACATGGAACACAGACATTGGACTGTTAGGTGTTCAGTCTGTACCATGCCTCTTACCTAATGTCAGCTAGGATAGTTTCTTGTAATATCATGTTGGATAAGTACTTGAGAAAATGGATGGATCCTTCGCCAAGTCTGAACATTTAAAGTTAAACTGTTTTCCAAATACTTTCTCAAATCACACATATTGTTCTGTTGTCTTTCAGCAGATTGTAAGTATGTTTTAATTCAGCAGTCTTATCAGTAGCAGTTGGCAACTTGGCACTGGAGCATAAAGCACCACACTGGAATGAGTTATTGATTATTGCATCTGTGTAACTCCAGAATTATCATCCACTGGGTATGGAGTTTAAAAACTGTGATTTTGTGCTTTAAACTCATTTGAAATATTGCTACTAGAGGAAAAAACATACAGCTGCAACATTGCCACCAGGTGTTCAAAGTTGCAAAGATATAGAGGACAGTGACGTTACATGGGCTGAAAGTAATACTTCAATTTGAGGATGTGCGATGACTTTGCACCTCAAACAGCAGACTGATTTGGTTGTGGCCTACACCTAATCCCCGGTACAGTCAATTAACTTTAATTCCTCACTCAGAGAGACAGCGACAGGGTTTTCTTGTGGTCGACTAACCTCAGTAATAACTCTTCATTAGTTCAGAGAGGGCTGAAAGGAAATGAAAGGATTGCTGTGTGTGAGATTCTCCCCCCGAGCTTAATAATGCTGTTCCTGATTCGTGTGATGAATGCCTCATGCATGTCTGTAAGAAACACTTGTCACTTACTTTAGGATTGCAGCTTTGTCACTGAGTTAGGAAATTGCACTCAGTGGATTTACTGTGCACTCTGTTTAAATGACTGCGGGGTGATGAGTAGGCAATATGCAAAATTGTAAATTCATTTTTCCAACAGTTGTTTTGTAATCACGTAAAGAAAAAAAGCACTGGGGAAAACAAATAAATAAATAATGCGCCCACTATATTTCCATTTTGATTAACCATATGGACCATTCAGAGTAGCAGCATGTTGATGTTCATGGATTTCTTTGTTTGGAAAAAAAAAAAAAAAATAACAACTCAATTTGGCTTTGTTTTGCTGTCTATGACTTTTTTGAATCATATACAAAGAAAGGGGCTTATTTGACAGTTGTCAAATCAACCTGCGATGTTGCAGTCAATCTCATTCACCATTTTGCTTTTTGTTGTTTGCATTATAGTTACTAATATACAAGAATCAGGTTTAAATTAACACAATAAATGGTGTTTCAGCTAGTATTTAAATTTCTTTGATAATCTGCAACATTTATGACATAAAATGAAGAAATTAGGAAGAGGGAAAATTTTTTCACAGCACTGTAGGTATACAACACAAGCATGTCCGAGGTCACACCCACACATACCAAAGGTAAGAATGCACACAGATACAAAAGTGTGGCATACTTGGATGCATTAATTGGCAACATAACCATCAGATTTAAATATTGTATAAAGTATTTTATTTTTCTAAAGCAGCACAGGAGTTTAACATTATAACAGTGTCAGCCTGGGATTCCTGTTACTGTTGCTGATCTCATACATTGTTTCTGAAATCCCTACTCTGGTCATGAATGTGTGCATGCCGACTTCTGCCTTTGCATGAGAGCAAAGTATTGCTCTCACTTCCGTCAGCAGCCATGTAATTTCTTAATACCCTTAAGCAAGGCACTGAACCTGCCAGCTGCTTTTAAAGCAGGAGGATTCATTTGGACTTTGTATGTACGGTATCAAGTGAAACAGTGAGGATCTTAGTGAATGTGAGCTCATGTATTTGCGTTCATCTTTTTTTTGTGTGTATAAAAGGTTCCGGCATGCTTTCAAGTAGAGGCAGGTCAAAGCGAGCAACAGTGCAGCTGTATTTGTCTTTTCTTTGCCTCACAAACCTGATTATGTCCTGTAGCCTTTATACTTTTGGCTGCTCATGTGGAGAACTATAGAAGCAGGTATTACATAGCAATGCGTTTAATGCTGCAAATCACACTTAGCCTCTGAGGCAACTGGGAACCTACTCTTACCTGAAACCTTTCACACAGCAGAGTCTCCCTAATGTCCGTTTCAGTGCCTCCCCTGGAGACTGGGTCTAAAAATCAGTCACTCTGCAGGTTCAGAACAAAATGAAGCCAACTCACTGCTACATAATTATTTATAGATGGCCCTGCGATTCAGCTGCAGCAACAGCAGCAAAACCAGGTCAGTGCATTTGTATATATTCATGCATGCTTAGTGATGTTGCTGTTAATGAAGTCAGACAGGAGACATGCTCTCAAGTCATCATCAGTGCTGCTGTGTGATGCTCTGAGATAGAGCAGTGGCAAGTAAACACAGTTGAGGGGGCTTTAAAAAAAATCCTCTCAACTTCCTGTTTGTTGATCAACTACTAGCTAACACATGTGGCTAGCACCTACTAACAATGCTTTCACTGTAAATTCTGACGTCATTAGCAATTTCCATGTCCAAATGCTCCTGCAGTTCCTAAACGCAAACAAAGACAGAGACACCATTGACTTAAAACCCCACAAAATATTTAGTCTTTTAACTGTACTAAAATGATCAATGTGGCAATTTATCCAAGTGTTAAACAGCTCAATCTCTTATTGTCTTTCGCATGGACCTGAGTCCATAGGCAATAAAAACATTTATAGAATTCCAGATCGGAAAAATCAAGCAAACGCTTTAGTCCCCTCAACTTGCATATTTTGTTTATTTGAGGGCCACTAGATGGCAATACCTGTAATTGCAAAAAGATTAAAAGGCCTATAGGAAAACGGTTTTCTGTCTTGACCTCTGTAAATACTTGTGTGCTGGGTTTTTGGGCACAAATTTTGGGTCATATCAAAAATGAAATTAAGTAAAATGTGTAAATCTCGGTTATACTATATTTCATAATGGATTATCTGGGGTAAGACATCACATGCTTACTGGCTAAGATTGCGACGGGGGAAACGTTCAGCTTGAGACTTGTCACGGTAGCTACATCCACCTTTTAAACTGTCCACAGGTGAGTTAGAGGTTAGCAATAAATTAGCAAGCTGATTGACGTATAAACAAGATAACCCATGCTCTAAATGAATATTTTGAAAAAAAAAAGAAAAAGAGAGATAATAGATTCATTTGGAGCGTTAATATGTCACTTGGGTTATATTTACTTCTTACCTCTTAGCTAGCTAGAGACTCGTGTTAGGTTAATATAACACATTTGCAGTGTTGGGGAGTAACGGAATATATGTACCGCCGTTACGTATTTAAAATACAAAATATGAGTAGCTGTACTCCATTACAGTTACCGTTTAAAAAGGTGGTATTTAGAATACAGTTACTTTGCTGAAATAAAGGGATTACACGGTGGTATTTTCATATGTTTGGCTATGCCCTCTCTATTTTTGGTTTCCACGCCCCAAACAAAACACGCATTAAGAGGGTCTAATGCCTGTGTCTCAATCTGTCAATGTCACCCCTACTTGTGGCCCACATAATGACGTGAAAAAAATATTTAAAAAAATTATTCACAAAAATGATTTAATATGAAGGCAACAGGCAGAGTGTTACAGGCATCGCCCTAAAGAATGTAGCCTCATGGGCAGTATACTGTAGTCCGTGCTGCAGGGAGAACGGACTGCTATACCCGTTATGTGTCTGTGAGCGAGGGAGGGAGAAAAAGGAAAAGTACGAGTTGTCACCAAGCAGAAACGGGAGCTGGAAGCATGTAAATATAATAATAACCACTGCAGCCAAAAAGAGTGCCTGACGAGCCCAGTTGTAAGTAAGCTATTAAGACTCGGCTGTACACTTTTTTCGTGTTTTTCTCCGAAACAATAAGTTCCGTTGGAGCAGCCTTTCAACACCTCTCTCATTCTCTCGCTAGCAAAGTTGACCCAAACAACAAAGTAAAGCTAGTTTTCGACTACGAGTCAGACACGGAACCTGACGTATTAGCCAGAGGTCCCTTTACTACGGTTCAGCGCCGCGGACCTGTTTTATATACGCGCGGAATAGTTCTCTATACGAGATCGCTGCAAAAAGTGCAGCCTTACCTAATGTCCACCCTACTGTTACTCATTTATATTAAGATTTTAACATCTAGTTGGTATTGGTATGGTGACTAACCTTCAGTAATAGTAATAAATCACACAGCAATAGTACATTCATGTAGTTGTAAAAAAGCATGATAATATAATAGGTAATCCAAAGTATTCAGAATACGTTACTGTCATTGAGTAACGTAACAGAATACGTTACAAAATACATTCAATCTCCCAGGAAACGGCTCCAACCACCCAGGCCGCCGGCAGAATGGGTTCGGGGTCCGACTCCTCCGTGGTGGAAAACTGCCGGGACAGGGCGTCTGGCTTCATGTTGCGAGATCCTGGCCTGTAGGTGATGGTGAAATTAAAGCGAGCAAAGAACAATGCCCACCTGGCTTGCCGAGAACTGAGACGTCTGGCCGAACGGATGTACTCCAGGTTCTTGTGATCCGTCCAAACAATGAACGGGTGAGCAGCTCCCTCCAGGCAATGTCTCCATTCCTCCAGGGCGAGTTTTATGGCCAAGAGTTCCCGATCCCTGACGTTGTAATTGCTTTCTGCGGGTGAGAGACGGCGAGAGAAGAAAGCACATGGGTGAAGCTTACCGTCCTCTTGTTGCGAGACAACCGCCCCCACCCCGGAGTCAGAAGCGTCGATTTCCACCACGAACTGCCGTGTGAGGTCCGGTTGCCGGAGGATGGGTGCCGAGGAAAACCTCTTCTTGAGCTGGGCGAAGGCTCGCTGAGCGGCAGGATCCCACTGAAAAGGAACCTTCGGAGAGGTGAGTTTAGTGAGAGGGAGGGAGATCCTATTAAAATCGCGAATGAATCTCCTGTAGAAATTAGCGAATCCCAGAAAACGTTGCAGTTGGCGGCAATTAGGAGAAACAGGCCATTCAACCACCGCACGCACCTTTCCAGGGTCAGTCCGTAGATTTCCCCTCTCAACTATATAGCCCAGGAAAGCTGCTGCAAGCACATGGAACTCACACTTCTCCCCCTTCACAAACAGCCGGTTCTCCAAGAGGCGTTGCAGGACCTGTCTCACATGCACCTGATGTTCCGCGAGCATCTTAGAAAAGATGAGAATATCATCCAAGTACACAAAGACACAGCGATTAACAAAGTCACGAAGCACCTCGTTCACCATGGTTTGAAAAACCGCGGGAGCGTTGGTGAGGCCGAAGGGCATAACAAGGTACTCAAAGTGCCCCTGGTGAGTATTGAAGGCCGTCTTCCACTCATCCCCCTCCCTGATGCGAACCAGGTGGTAGGCGTTGCGCAGGTCCAGCTTAGTAAAAACAGTCATGCCCTGGAGCAGCTCAAAAGCAGAGGAAAGCAGCAGCAAAGGATACCTGTTCTTGACAGTGATCAGATTAAGGCCCCGATAATCGATACACGGGCGCAACGAACCATCCTTCTTGTCCACGAAGAAGAACCCAGCCACAACCGGGGAGGAGGATGGACGTATCAAGCCCGCAGCAAGCGACTCAGAGATGTAACGTTCCATAGCGACCCGCTCCGGCTGGGAGAGGCTGTACAGGCGGCTAGACGGCAACTGAGCCCCCGGAAGGAGATCGATAACGCAGTCATACGGGCGGTGGGGGGGAAGGGACCGCGCCCGATCCTTGCAGAACACGCCTCGCAAGTCATGATAGACCCGTGGGACCGCCGAAAGATCCGGGGGTCGGACGGCGAACCAGAGGACAGAAGCGGAACGGGTGACGTGGCGGCCCGAAGGCAAGACATGTGACAATTCACACTCCAACCCAGGATGTCACCTTTCTCCCAATCAATGTGCGGGTTATGGAGCACCAGCCAGGGGTGACCGAGAACCAGCGGGGTGAGCGGAGCCGTGAATGCAAAAAAACAAATCCTCTCCGTGTGATTGCCCGAGAGAGACAGCGAAAGGAATTCCGAGACATGAGTGATATCGGGCAGGCGGTGACCAGAGAGTGCGTGCACGCGGAGAGGGCGCGACAAGGGCTCCAAGGCGATGTTCAGTTTGGCGGCGAGCGAGGTGTCAATAAAGTTCTGCTCAGCCCCAGAGTCAATGAGTACTGAAAGCGAATGAAAAACAGATTGTACTCGAAGTTTGGCCGGTAAGAGAAGTCTGGGGAGAGGGTTTTTACTAGACAGATCGCCCACCAGCACCCTCTCAATCACTGGTGAGCGCGCCCTTTTGCCAGCGTCGGGCACGAGGAGACAGAGTGACCCTTACGGCTGCAATAGACGCACTCACCGGCAGCCAGACGGCGCTGGCGCTCTGCAGGCATCAGCCGCGAGCGTCCAAGCTGCGTGGGCTCCTCCTCATCACAGGCGTCGGAGTCGTGCGGCCCGCGGCCGGCAGGAGAGGCCCCGTGATACTCCAGTGATTCCTGTCCCGTCCGTGTGTGTGCGCTCCGGTGTGTGCGCACGTGGTCATCCAACCGGACGCACAGAGTCATAAGCGCGTCTAGGGAAGAAGGCAGTTCACGAAGCATCAGTTCTTTCTTTATTTCTTCGTTAACATTAGAAAGCAAAGTACTCGGCGGCGCGCACGGGTGCA
>NW_005187596.1:150468-151826 GCF_000239375.1 Pundamilia nyererei
TTATGGAGTTTCTTCCTCCTTACACTCCATTCCTAAATCCAATTGAGGAGTTTTTCTCTTCCTGGAGGTGGAAGGTATATGACAGGCATCCACATACCCAAATGACCCTGCTAGCAGCTATGGATGCAGCTTGTGATGACATCACAGCAGAGTCCTGCAGAGGGTGGATTCAACACTCGAGAAGATATTTTCCCTGATGCATCGATAGAGCTGACATTTGCTGATGTTGATGCAAATATTTGGGCAGACAGACGGGAGCGTCTAGATATCAATGATTGATATGCAGCAGTGTCTGTTTTTCAGTTTATTTGGGGGTTTTTTGTTTCATAACTACTGCAGTAAGGTTTACTGTCTAAGTGAGTTTGTTTGCTGTAAAATGTTTAATTTACTGTATTTCCCCAGTTGCACAATGCTGTGAACAGTTTCAAATTAATATTATCAAGAGTGCATATGAAGTGTCTTGATTTTCCTTTACAATTTTTGGTTTTCAACATGCCATGCATGCTGTCCAGACTTGACATGTCATTGGGAAGCACCTACAAAGAAATCCGTCACAATGAGAACATGTTCAAACCATTTGATTTTGTGACCAAAAGGTGCTGCTGTAATGACTTGTAATTGTAACAGCCCTGACACTTTGATTGATATAAGTACTTGCTTTTGATGAATATATTATCTGTTTTGATTAAGGGACTTGCTTTTGAAGCATTGACTACTTATTTTGAGCAACTGACTTTTCTTTTTGATGAAGTGACTCACTTTTGCAAGTTATCCACCATGTTTTGCAGTTTGCACTAATTGTTTTGAGAAGAGCCTTAGTAGTGGTGCAGAGATCAATGCTGTTGTGAGAAACGCACCAAAGCAACTGAGAAAAACTGTAAGACTGAGGTGAGCAAACTCTGGGTTTTCCACTGAAGAGAGCGCTAACTGAAGACTTGAGTATCGTACAGAAGTAACTGACTCTGGGTTCAGCATACCCAGGATATTTCTAGTTGTCCTCTTACTTTGACAATTGACAATCATGTTAAGAGGTCACATGAAGCGAGTTCTGAACTCAATCAGTCAATCTAGGATTGTTTAATCACCTTATGAGCATTTTTGAATAAAATAAGCATTGCTGGTAGTACATGACTATCAAGAAACATGGACAGATCTACTGGAAGCAGAGTGGCATGTTTTATAAATGCAAGAAAATATAAATATTGGTAAAATACAGTTCATCAAGTTGTAATTATCAAATGCAAATACAGCACTGTGTATGATGTGAAATGAAATGAAGCGAGTTCTGACTTCACACCCGATCAGATCTGCACACTGTTAGACCTCTGCCTCACCACTACATATTTCAAGTACAACGA